>NC_057794.1:588591281-588749856 GCF_018294505.1 Triticum aestivum
AACTCAAACTATGGCACATACCAGGTACATCCAAACGACTCAGATCGGTCTCTATTTATAGGCTGGCACACACGCCACCTCCCCTATTCTGATGCATGCTAACTAACCATGGAGTCTATCCGGCCAGCTAACTACATGCATGAATATCCTATCACGCCATGAAGCTAGCTAACCAACTAACCACCTGGACTAAGCACTACACGCTGGACTAACCAACTCGCCATGGCCACGAGTGCACGCGCACGCACGTACACCATCATGACACACACGCACACACGTACTCTGGGTGCATACCCGTCACGGTTTATTTCTAACATTCTCCCCGAAAACTGGGACTCGTCATCGCCGGAGTTGTTGCCGCTCCTGTCATTGTCGTCGTCATGGCCGCCGCAACGTCATCCGTCTCGCTTGACGCAGCCTCCATGCTCTTCCTCGGGGACACACGTCGAGCTCCTTCGTCGGTGACACACGCCTGACGTTCTGGCGACATACGCCGTCGATGCCGTCGCGCTCGAACGCTTGACACCACCGCGCCAGCGTGCATATCAACGCACAACTGCGCCAACACGGTCGTCGTTTCCCGGCGGCCGCGCCACAGCCGCCGCGGCATACGCCGCCGTGCAGCGCCGCCACGCTGCCGCGCCTTCACGAACTCCGCGCCACCATGCAGGACTTCCGCAGCCTCCTCGCCGCACCGCGGCAGACTCACCGTGGATCGACAAGGCTCTGATACCAATTGTTGGGACAAACCTAGTCCGGCGATGAACGCCGAGTAGGCTCCGGCAACACGAACGTCGGATGAACCCCAATCTCTCTCTCACTCGGACGTACATAGGTGGATGAAAAAGAGGAGCACACTGATTTTCCGGCGACAAATGGCTCACCGCACGAACGGCGCCATGCCGCACGAAAGGCGCCTAGGCCGCACGCACGGCCCTTCATTTTTACTGAACTCAAACTATGGCACATACCAGGTACATCCAAACGACTCAGATCGGTCTCTATTTATAGGCTGGCACACACGCCACCTCCCCTATTCTGATGCATGCTAACTAACCATGGAGTCTATCCGGCCAGCTAACTACATGCATGAATATCCTATCACGCCATGAAGCTAGCTAACCAACTAACCACCTGGACTAAGCACTACACGCTGGACTAACTAACTCGCCATGGCCACGAGTGCACGCGCACGCACGTACACCATCATGACACACACGCACACATGTACTCTGGGTGCATACCAATCGCGGTTTATTTCTAACATTCTTCCCGGAAACCGTGACTCGTCGTCGCCGGAGTTGTTGCCGCTCCTGTCATTGTCGTCGTCATGGCTGCCGCAACGGCATCCGTCACACTTGACGCAGCCTGCATGCTCTTCCTCAGCGACACACGTCGAGCTCCTTCGTCGGCGACACACGCCTGCCGTTTCGGCAACATACGCCGTCGATGCCGTCGCGCTCGAACGCTTGACACCACCGCGCCACCGCGCATATCAACGCACGACTGCGCCAACACGGTCGTCGTTTCCCGGCGGCCGCGCCACAGCCGCCGCGGCATACGCCGCCGTGCAGCGCCACCACGCCGCGGCGCCTTCACGAACTCCGCGCCACCATGCAGGACTTCCGGAGCCTCCTCGCCGCACCGCGGCAGACTCACCATGGATCGACAAGGCTCTGATACCAATTGTTGGGACAAACCCAGTCCGGCGACGAACGCCGAGTAGGCTCCGGCGATACGAACGTCGGACGAACCCCAATCTCTCTCTCACTCGGACGTAAGTAGGTGGATGAGAAAAAGGAGCACACTGATTTTCCGGCGACAAACGCCACGCCGCACGAACAGCGCCACGCCGGCACGCACGGCCCTTCATTTTTACTCAACTCAAACTATGGCACACACCAGGTACATCCAAACGACTTAGATCGGTCACTATTTATAGGCTGGCACACACGCCACCTCCCCTATTCTGATGCATGCTAACTAACCATGGAGTCTATCCGGCCAGCTAACTACATGCATGAATATCCTATCACGTCATGAAGCTAGCTAACCAACTAACCACCTGGACTAAGCACTACACGCTGGACTAACCAACTCGCCATGGCCACGAGTGCACGCGCACGTACGTACACCATCATGACACACGCACACACGTACTCTGGGTGCATACCCGTCACGGTTTATTTCTAACGTTCTCCCCGGAAACCGTGACTCGTCGTCGTCGGAGTTGTCGCCGCTCCCGTCATTGTCGTCGTCATGGCCGCCGCAACGTCATCCGTCTCGCTTGACGCAGCCTCCATGCTCTTCCTCGGCGACACACGTCGAGCTCCTTCGTCGGCGACACACGCCTGACGTTCCGGCGACATACGCCGTCGATGCCGTCGCGCTCGAACGCTTGACACCACCGCGCCACCGCGCATATCAACGCACAACTACGCCAACACGGTCGTCGTTTCCCGGCGGCCGCGCCACAGCCGCCGCGGCATACGCCGCCGTGCAGTGCCGCCATGCTGCCGCGCCTTCACGAACTCCGCGCCACCATGCAGGACTTCCGCAGCCTCCTCGCCGCACCGCGGCAGACTCACCGTGGATCGACAAGGCTCTGATACCAATTGTTGGGACAAACCTAGTCCGGCGACGAACGCTGAGTAGGCTCCGGCGACACGAACGTCGGACGAACCCAATCTCTCTCTCACTCGGACGTACGTAGGTGGATGAAAAAGAGGAGCACACTGATTTTCCGGCGACAAACGCCTCACCGCACGAACGGCGCCACGCCGCACGAACGGCGCCTAGGCCGCACGCACGGCCCTTCATTTTTACTCAACTCAAACTATGGCACATACCAGGTACATCCAAACGACTCAGATCGGTCTCTATTTATAGGCTGGCGCACACGCCACCTCCCCTGTTCTGATGCATGCTAACTAACCATGGAGTCTATCCGGCCAGCTAACTACATGCATGAATATCCTATCACGCCATGAAGCTAGCTAACCAACTAACAACCTGGACTAAGCACTACACGTTGGACTAACCAACTCGCCATGGCCACGAGTGCACGCGCACGCACGTACACCATCATGACACACACGCACACACGTACTCTGGGTGCATACCCGTCACGGTTTATTTCTAACATTCTTCCCGGAAACCGTGACTCGTCATCACCGGAGTTGTTGCCGCTCCGGTCATTGTCGTCGTCATGGCCGCCGCAACGGCATCCGTCACGCTTGACGCAGCCTCCATGCTCTTCCTCGGCGACACACGTCGAGCTCCTTCGTCGGCGACACACGCCTGACGTTTCGGTGATATACGCCGTCGATGCCGTCGCGCTCGAACGCTTGACACCACCGCGCCACCACGCATATCAACGCACGACTGCGCCAACACGGTCATCGTTTCCCGGCGGCCGCGCCACAGCCGCCGCGGCATACGCCGCCGTGCATCGCCGCCATGCCGCCGCGCCTTCACGGACTCTACGCCACCATGCAGGACTTCCGCAGCCTCCTCGCCGCACCGCGGCAGACTCATCGTGGATCGACAAGGCTCTGATACCAATTGTTGGGACAAACCCAGTCCGGTGACGAACGCCGAGTAGGCTCCGGCGACACGAACGTCGGACGAACCCCAATCTCTCTCTCACTCGGACATACGTAGGTGGATGAAAAAGAGGAGCACACTGATTTTCCGGCGACAAACGCCTGACCGCACGAACAGCGCCACGCCGCACGAACGGCGCCTAGGCCGCACGCACCGCCCTTCATTTTTACTCAACTCAAACTATGGCACATACCAGGTACATCCAAACGACTCAGATCGGTCTCTATTTATAGGCTGGCACACACGCCACCTCCCCTATTCTGATGCATGCTAACTAACCATGGAGTCTATCCGGCCAGCTAACTACATGCATGAATATCCTATCACGCCATGAAGCTAGCTAACCAACTAACCACCTGGACTAAGCACTACACGCTGGACTAACCAACTCGCCATGGCCACGAGTGCACGCGCACGCACGTACACCATCATGACACACACGCACACACGTACTCTGGGTGCATACCCGTCACGGTTTATTTCTAACATTCTCCCCGAAAACTGGGACTCGTCATCGCCGGAGTTGTTGCCGCTCCTGTCATTGTCGTCGTCATGGCCGCCGCAACGTCATCCGTCTCGCTTGACGCAGCCTCCATGCTCTTCCTCGGGGACACACGTCGAGCTCCTTCGTCGGTGACACACGCCTGACGTTCTGGCGACATACGCCGTCGATGCCGTCGCGCTCGAACGCTTGACACCACCGCGCCAGCGTGCATATCAACGCACAACTGCGCCAACACGGTCGTCATTTCTCGGCGGCCGCGCCACAGCCGCCGCGGCATACGCCGCCGTGCAGCGCCGCCACGCTGTCGCGCCTTCACGAACTCCGAACACCATGCAGGACTTCCGCAGCCTCCTCACCGCATCGCGGCAAACTCACCATGGATCGACAAGGCTCTGATACCAATTGTTGGGACAAACCCAGCCGGCGATGAACGCCGAGTAGGCTCCGGCGACACGAACGTCGGACGAACCCCAATCTCTCTCTCACTCGGACGTACGTAGGTGGATGAAAAAGAGGAGCACACTGATTTTCCGGTGACAAACGCCTCACCGTACGAACGGCGCCACGCCGCACGAACGGCGCCTAGGCCGCACGCACGGCCCTTCATTTTTACTCAACTCAAACTATGGCACATAGCAGGTACATCCAAACGACTCAGATCGGTCTCTATTTATAGGCTGGCGCACACACCACCTCTCCTATTCTGATGCATGCTAACTAACCATGGAGTCTATCCGGCCAGCTAACTACATGCATGAATATCCTATCACGCCATGAAGCTAGCTAACCAACTAACCACCTGGACTAAGCACTACACGCTGGACTAACCAACTCGCCATGGCCACGAGTGCACGCGCACGCATGTACACCATCATGACACACACGCACACACGTACTCTAGGTGCATACCCGTCACGGTTTATTTCTAACATTCTTCCCGGAAACCGTGACTCGTCGTCACCGGAGTTGTTGCCGCTCCGGTCATTGTCGTCGTCATGGCCGCCGCAACGGCATCCGTCACGCTTGACGTAGCCTCCATGCTCTTCCTCGGTGACACATGTCGAGCTCCTTCGTCGGCGACACACGCCTGACGTTTCGGCGACGTACGCCGTCGATGCCGTCGCGCTCGAACGCTTGACACCACCGCGCCACCACCCATATCAACGCACGACTGCGCCAACACGATCGTCGTTTCCCGGCGGCCGCGCCACAGCCACCGCGGCATACGACGCCGTGCAGCGCCGCCATGCCGCCACGCCTTCACGAACTCTACGCCACCATGCAGGACTTCTGCAGCCTCCTCGCCGCACCGCGGCAGACTCACCGTGGATCGACAAGGCTCTGATACCAATTGTTGGGACAAACCCTGTCCGGCGACGAACGCCGAGTAGGCTCCGGTGACACGAACGTCGGACGAACCCCAATCTCTCTCTCACTCGGACGTACGTAGGTGGATGAAAAAGAGGAGCACACTGATTTTCCGGCGACAAACGCCTCACCACACGAACGGCGCCTAGGCCGCACGCACGGCCCTTCATTTTTACTCAACACAAACTATGGCACATACCAGGTACATCCAAACGACTCAGATCGGTCTCTATTTATAGGCTGGCGCACACGCCACCTCCCCTATTCTGATGCATGCTAACTAACCATGGAGTCTATCCGGCCAGCTAACTACATGCATGAATATTTTATCACGCCATGAAGCTAGCTAACCAACTAACCGCCTGGACTAAGCACTACACGCTGGACTAACCAACTCGCCATGGCCACGAGTGCACGCGCACGCACGTACACCATCATGACACACACACACGTACTCTGGGTGCATACCCGTCACGGTTTATTTCTAACATTCTTCTCGGAAATCATGACTCGTCGTCGCCGGAGTTGTTGTCGCTCATGTCATTGTCGTCGTCATGGCCGCCGCAACGGCATCCGTCACGCTTGACGCAGCCTGCATGTTCTTCCTCGGCGACACACGTCGAGCTCCTTCGTTGGCGACACACGCCTGCCGTTCCGGCGACATACGCCGTCGATGCCGTCGCGCTCGAACGCTTGACACCACCGCGCCACCGCGCATATCAACGCACGACTGCGCCAACACGGTCATCGTTTCCCGGCGGCCGCGCCACAGCCGCCGCGGCATACGCTGCCGTGCAACGCCACCATGCCGCCGCGCCTTCACGAACTGCGCGCCACCATGCAGGACTTCCGCAGCCTCCTCGCCGCACCATGGCAGACTCACCGTGGATCGACAATGCTCTGATACCAATTGTTGGGACAAACCCTGTCCGGCGACGAACGCCGAGTAGGCTCCGGCGACACGAACGTCGGACGAACCCCAATCTCTCTCTCACTCGGACGTACATAGGTGGATGAAAAAGAGGAGCACACTGATTTTCCGGCGACAAACGCCTCAGCGCACGAACGACGCCTAGGCCGCACGCACGGCCCTTCATTTTTACTCAACTCAAACTATGGCACATACCAGGTACATCCAAACGACTCAGATCGGTCTTTATTTATAGGCTGGCACACACGCCACCTCCCCTATTCTGATGCATGCTAACTAACCATGGAGTCTATCCGGCCAGCTAACTACATGCATGAATATCCTATCACGCCATGAAGCTAGCTAACCAACTAACCACCTGGACTAAGCACTACACGCTGGACTAACCAACTCGCCATGGCCACGAGTGCACGCGCACGCACGTACACCATCATGACACACGCACACACGTACTCTGGGTGCATACCCGTCACGGTTTATTTCTAACATTCTTCCCGGAAACTGTGACTCGTCGTCGCCGGAGTTGTTGCCGCTCCCGTCATTGTCGTCGTCATGGCCGCCACAACGGCATCCGTCATGCCTGACGCAGCCTTCATGCTCTTCCTCGGCGACACACGTCGAGCTCCTTCGTCGGCGACACACGCCTGACGTTCCGGCGACATACGCCGTCGATGCCGTCGCGCTCGAACGCTTGACACCATCGTCCCACCGCGCATATCAACGCACGACTGCGCCAACACGGTCGTCGTTTCCCGGCGGCCGCGCCACAGCCGCCGCGGCATACGCCGCCGTGTAGCGCCGCCATGCCGCCGCGCCTTCACCAACTCTACGCCACCATGCAGGACTTCCGCAGCCTCCTCGCCGCACCGCGGCAGACTCACCGTGGATTGACAAGGCTCTGATACCAATTGTTGGAACAAACCCAGACCGGCGACGAACGCCAAGTAGGCTCCGGTGACACGAACGTCGGACGAACCCCAATCTCTCTCTCACTCGGACGTACGTAGGTGGATGAAAAAGAGGAGCACACTGATTTTCCGGCGACAAACGCCTGACCGCACGAACGGCGCCACGCCGCACGAACGGCGCCTAGGCCGCACGCACGGCCCTTCATTTTTACTCAACTCAAACTATGGCACATACCAGGTACATCCAAATGACTCAGATCGGTCTCTATTTATAGGTTGGCACACACGCCATCTCCCCTATTCTGATGCATGCTAACTAACCATGGAGTCTATCCGGCCAGCTAACAACATGCATGAATATCCTATCACGCCATGAAGCTAGCTAACCAACTAACCACCTGGACTAAGCACTACACGCTGGACTAACCAACTCGCCATGGCCACGAGTGCACGCGCACGCACGTACACCATCATGACACACGCACACACGTACTCTGGGTGCATACCCGTCATAGTTTATTTCTAACATTCTCCCCGGAAACCGTGACTCGTCGTCGCCGGAGTTGTCGCCGCTCCCGTCATTGTCGTCGTCATGGCCGCCGCAACGTCATCCGTCTCGCTTGACGCAACCTCCATGCTCTTCCTCGGCGACACACGTCGAGCTCCTTCGTCGGTGACACACGCCTGACGTTCTGGGGACATACGCCATCGATGCCGTCGCGCTCGAACGCTTGACACCACCGCGCCACCGCGCATATCAACGCACAACTGCGCCAACACGGTCGTCGTTTCCCGGCGGCCGCGCCACAGCAGCCGCAGCATACGCCGCCGTGCAGTGCCGCCACGCTGCCGCGCCTTCACGAACTCCGCGCCACCATGCAGGACTTCCGCAGCCTCCTCGCCGCACCGCGGCAGACTCACCATGGATCGACAAGGCTCTGATACCAATTGTTGGGACAAACCCAGTCCGGCGACGAACGCCGAGTAGGCTCCGGCGACACGAACGTCGGACGAACCCCAATCTTTCTCTCACTCGGACGTACGTAGGTGGATGAAAAAGAGGAGCACACTGATTTTCCGGAGACAAACGCCTCACCGCACGAACGGCGCCACGCCGCACGAACGGCGCCTAGGCCGCACGCACGGCCCTTCATTTTTACTCAACTCAAACTATGGCACATACCAGGTACATCCAAACGACTCAGATCGGTCTCTATTTATAGGCTGGTGCACACGCCACCTCCCCTATTCTGATGCATGCTAACTAACCATGGAGTCTATCCGGCCAGCTAACTACATACATGAATATCCTATCACGCCATGAAGCTAGCTAACCAACTAACCACCTGGACTAAGCACTACACGCTGGACTAACCAACTCGCCATGGCCACGAGTGCACGCGCACGCACGTACACCATCATGACACACGCACACACGTACTCTGGGTGCATACCCGTCACGGTTTATTTCTAACATTCTCCCCGGAAACTGTGACTGGTCGTCGCCGGAGTTGTTGCCGCTCCCGTCATTGTCGTCGTCATGGCCGCCACAACGGCATCTGTCATGCCTGACGCAGCCTCCATGCTCTTCCTCGGCGACACACGTCGAGCTCCTTCGTCGGCGACACACGCCTGACGTTCCGGCGACATACGCCGTCGATGCCGTCGCGCTCGAACGCTTGACACCACCGCGCCACCGCGCATATCAACGCATGACTGCGCCAACACGGTCGTCATTTCCCGGCGGCCGCGCCACAGCCGCCGCGGCATACGCCGCCGTGTAGCGCCGCCATGCCGCCGCGCCTTCACGAACTCTACGCCACCATGCAGGACTTCCGCAGCCTCCTCGCCGCACCGCGGCAGACTCATCGTGGATCGACAAGGCTCTGATACCAATTGTTGGGACAAACCCAGTCCGGCGATGAACGCCGAGTAGGCTCCGGCGACACGAACGTCGGACGAACCCCAATCTCTCTCTCACTCGGACGTACGTAGGTGGATGAAAAAGAGGAGCACACTGATTTTCCGGCGACAAACGCCTGACCACACGAACGGCGCCACGCCGCACGAACGGCGCCTAGGCCGCACGCACGGCCCTTCATTTTTACTCAACTCAAACTATGGCACATACCAGGTACATCCAAACGACTCAGATCGGTCTCTATTTATAGGCTGGCACACACGCCACCTCCCCTATTCTGATGCATGCTAACTAACCATGGAGTCTATCCGGCCAGCTAACAACATGCATGAATATCCTATCACGCCATGAAGCTAGCTAACCAACTAACCACCTGGACTAAGCACTACACGCTGGACTTACCAACTCGCCATGGCCACGAGTGCACGCGCACGCACGTACACCATCATGACACACGCACACACGTACTCTGGGTGCATACCCGTCACAGTTTATTTCTAACATTCTCCCCGGAAACCGTGACTCGTCGTTGCCGAAGTTGTCGCCGCTCCCGTCATTGTCGTCGTCATGGCCGCCGCAACGTCATCCGTCTCGCTTGACGCAGCCTCCATGATCTTCCTCGGCGACACACGTCGAGCTCCTTCGTCGGTGACACACGCCTGACGTTCTGGGGACATACGCCGTCGATGCCGTCGCGCTCGAACGCTTGACACCACCGCGCCACCGCGCATATCAACGCACAACTGCGCCAACACGGTCGTCGTTTCCCGGCGGCCGCGCCACAGCCGCCGCAGCATACGCCGCCGTGCCGCGCCGCCACGCTGCCGCGCCCTCACGAACTCCGCGCCACCAAGCAGGACTTCCGCAGCCTCCTCACCGCACCGCGGCAGACTCACCGTGGATCGACAAGGCTCTGATACCAATTGTTGGGACAAACCCAGTCCGGCGACGAACGCCGAGTAGGCTCCGGCGACACGAACGTCGGACGAACCCCAATCTTTCTCTCACTCGGACGTATGTAGGTGGATGAAAAAGAGGAGCACACTGATTTTCCGGCGACAAACGCCTCACCGCACGAACGGCGCCACGCCGCACGAACGGCGCCTAGGCCGCACGCACGGCCCTTCATTTTTACTCAACTCAAACTATGGCACATACCAGGTACATCCAAACGACTCAGATCGGTCTTTATTTATAGGCTGGCGCACACGCCACCTCCCCTATTCTGATGCATGCTAACTAACCATGGAGTCTATCCGGCCAGCTAACTACATGCATGAATATCCTATCACGCCATGAAGCTAGCTAACCAACTAACCACCTGGACTAAGCACTACACGCTGGACTAACCAACTCGCCATGGCCACGAGTGCACGCGCACGCACGTACACCATCATGACACACGCACACACGTACTCTGGGTGCATACCCGTCACGGTTTATTTCTAACATTCTCCCCGGAAACTGTGACTCGTCGTCGCCGGAGTTGTTGCCGCTCCCGTCATTGTCGTCGTCATGGCCGCCACAACGGCATCCGTCATGCCTGACGCAGCCTCCATGCTCTTCCTCGGCGACACACGTCGAGCTCCTTCGTCGGCGACACACGCCTGACGTTCCGGCGACATACGCCGTCGATGCCGTCGCGCTCGAACGCTTGACACCACCGCGCCACCGCGCATATCAACGCACGACTGCGCCAACACGGTCGTCGTTTCCCGGCGGCCGCGCCACAGCCGCCGCGGCATACGCCGCCGTGTAGCGCCGCCATGCCGCCGCGCCTTCACGAACTCTACACCACCATGCAGGACTTCCGCAGCCTCCTCGCCGCACCGCGGCAGACTCACCGTGGATCGACAAGGCTCTGATACCAATTGTTGGGACAAACCCAGTCCGGCGACGAACGCCGAGTAGGCTCCGGCGACACGAACGTCGGACGAACCCCAATCTCTCTCTCACTCGGACGTGCGTAGGTGGATGAAAAAGAGGAGCACACTGATTTTCCGGCGACAAACGCCTGACCGCACGAACGGCGCCACGCCGCACGAACGGCGCCTAGGCCGCACGCACGGCCCTTCATTTTTACTCAACTCAAACTATGGCACATACCAGGTACATCCAAACGACTCAGATCGGTCTCTATTTATAGGCTGCCACACACGCCACCTCCCCTATTCTGATGCATGCTAACTAACCATGGAGTCTATCCGGCCAGCTAACAACATGCATGAATATCCTATCACGCCATGAAGCTAGCTAACCAACTAACCACCTGGACTAAGCACTACATGCTGGACTAACCAACTCGCCATGGCCACGAGTGCACGCGCACGCACGTACACCATCATGACACACGCACACACGTACTCTGGGTGCATACCCGTCACGGTTTATTTCTAACATTCTCCCCGGAAACCGTGACTCGTCGTCGCCGGAGTTGTCGCCGCTCCCGTCATTGTCGTCGTCATGGCCGCCGCAACGTCATCCGTCTCGCTTGACGCAGCCTCCATGATCTTCCTCGGCGACACACGTCGAGCTCCTTCGTCGGTGACACACGCCTGACATTCTGGCGACATACGCCGTCGATGCCGTCGCGCTCGAACGCTTGACACCACCGCGCCACCGCGCATATCAACGCACAACTGCGCCAACACGGTCGTTGTTTCCCGGCGGCCGCGCCACAGCCGCCGCAGCATACGCCGCCGTGCAGCGCCGCCACGCTGCCGCGCCTTCACGAACTCCACGCCACCATGCAGGACTTCCGCAGCCTCCTCGCCGCACCGCGGCAGACTCACCGTGGATCGACAAGGCTCTGATACCAATTGTTGGGACAAACCCAGTCCGGCGACGAACGCCGAGTAGGCTCCGGCGACACGAACGTCGGACGAACCCCAATCTTTCTCTCACTCGGACGTACGTAGGTGGATGAAAAAGAGGAGCACACTGATTTTCCGGCGACAAACGCCTCACCGCACGAACGGCGCCACGCCGCACGAACGGCGCCTAGGCCGCACGCACGGCCCTTCATTTTTACTCAACTCAAACTATGGCACATACCAGGTACATCCAAACGACTCAGATCGGTCTCTATTTATAGGCTGGCGCACACGCCACCTCCCCTATTCTGATGCATGCTAACTAACCATGGAGTCTATCCGGCCAGCTAACTACATGCATGAATATTCTATCACGCCATGAAGCTAGCTAACCAACTAACCACCTGGACTAAGCACTACACGCTGGACTAACCAACTCGCCATGGCCACGAGTGCACGCGCACGCACGTACATCATCATGACACACGCACACACGTACTCTGGGTGCATACCCGTCACGGTTTATTTCTAACATTCTCCCCGGAAACTGTGACTCGTCGTCGCCGGAGTTGTTGCCGCTCCCGTCATTGTCGTCGTCATGGCCGCCACAACGGCATCCGTCATGCCTGACGCAGCCTCCATGCTCTTCCTCGGCGACACACGTCGAGCTCCTTCGTCGGCGACACACGCCTGACGTTCCGGCGACATACGCCGTCGATGCCGTCGCGCTCGAACGCTTGACACCACCGCGCCACCGCGCATATCAACGCACGACTGCGCCAACACGGTCGTCGTTTCCCGGCGGCCGCGCCACAGCCGCCGCGGCATACGCCGCCGTGTGGCGCCGCCATGCCGCCGCGCCTTCACGAACTCTACGCCACCATGCAGGACTTCCGCAGCCTCCTCGCCGCACCGCGGCAGACTCACCATGGAGCGACAAGGCTCTGATACGAATTGTTGGGACAAACCCAGTCCGGCGACGAACGCCGAGTAGGCTCCGGCGACACGAACGTCGGACGAACCCCAATCTCTCTCTCACTCGGACGTACGTAGGTGGATGAAAAAGAGGAGCACACTGATTTTCCGGCGACAAACGCCTGACCGCACGAACGGCGCCACGCCGCACGAACGGCGCCTAGGCCGCACGCACGGCCCTTCATTTTTACTCAACTCAAACTATGGCACATACCAGGTACATCCAAACGACTCAGATCGGTCTCTATTTATAGGCTGGCACACACGCCACCTCCCCTATTCTGATGCATGCTAACTAACCATGGAGTCTATCCGGCCAGCTAACTACATGCATGAATATCCTATCACGCCATGAAGCTAGCTAACCAACTAACCACCTGGACTAAGCACTACACGCTGGACTAACCAACTCGCCATGGCCACGAGTGCACGCGCACGCACGTACACCATCATGACACACACGCAAACACGTACTCTGGGTGCATACCCGTCACGGTTTATTTCTAACATTCTCCCCGAAAACTGTGACTCGTCGTCGCCGGAGTTGTTGCCGCTCCCGTCATTGTCGTCGTCATGGCCGCCGCAACGTCATCCGTCTCGCTTGACGCAGCCTCCATGCTCTTCCTCGGCGACACACGTCGAGCTCCTTCGTCGGTGACACACGCCCGACGTTCTGGCGACATACGCCGTCGATGCCGTCGCGCTCGAATGCTTGACACCACCGCGCCACCGCGCATATCAACGCACAACTGCGCCAACACGGTCGTTGTTTCCCGGCGGCCGCGCCACAGCCACCGCGGCATACGCCGCCGTGCAGCGCCGCCACGCTGTCGCGCCTTCACGAACTCCGCGCCACCATGCAGGACTTCCGCAGCCTCCTCGCCGCACCGCGGCAAACTCACCATGGATCGACAAGGCTCTGATACCAATTGTTGGGACAAACCCAGTCCGGCGACGAACGCCGAGTAGGCTCCGGCGACACGAACGTCGGACGAACCCCAATCTCTCTCTCACTCGGACGTACGTAGGTGGATGAAAAAGAGGAGCACACTAATTTTCCGGCGACAAACGCCTCACCGCACGAACGGCGCCACGCCGCACGAACGACGCCTAGGCCAGCTAACTACATGCATGAATATCCTATCACGCCATGAAGCTAGCTAACCAACTAACCACCTGGACTAAGCACTACATGCTGGACTAACCAACTCGCCATGGCCACGAGTGCACACGCACGCACGTACACCATCATGACACACACACACGTACTCTGGGTGCATACCCGTCACGGTTTATTTCTAACATTCTTCCCGGAAACCGTGACTCGTCGTCGCCGGAGTTGTTGCCGCTCCTGTCATTGTCGTCGTCATGGCCGCCGCAACGGCATCCGTCACGCTTGACGCAGCCTGCATGCTCTTCCTCGGCGACACACGTCGAGCTCCTTCGTTGGCGACACACGCCTGCCGTTCCGGCGACATACGCCGTCGATGCCGTCGCGCTCGAACGCTTGACACCACCACGCCACCGCGCATATCAACGCACGACTGCGCCAACACGGTCATCGTTTCCCGGCGGCCGTGCCACAGCCGCGGCGGCATACGCCGCCGTGCAGCGCCACCACGCCGCCGCGCCATCACGAACTGCGCGCCACCATGCAGGACTTCCGCAGCCTCCTCGCCGCACCGCGGCAGACTCACCGTGGATCGACAATGCTCTGATACCAATTGTTGGGACAAACCCAGTCCGGCGACGAACGCCGAGTAGGCTCCGGCGACACGAACGTCGGACGAACCCCAATCTCTCTCTCACTCGGACGTACGTAGGTGGATGAGAAAGAGGAGCACACTGATTTTCCGGCGACAAACGCCACGCCGCACGAACGGCGCCTAGGCCGCACGCACGGCTCTTCATTTTTTCCTCAACTGAAACTATGGCATACACCAGGTACATCCAAACGACTTAGATCGGTCTCTATTTATAGGCTGGCACACATGCCATCTCCCCTATTCTGATGCATGCTAACTAACCATGGAGTCTATCCGGCCAGCTAACTACATGCATGAATATCCTATCACGTCATGAAGCTAGCTAACTAACTAACCACCTGGACTAAGCACTACACGCTGGACTAACCAACTCGCCATGGCCACGAGTGCACGCGCACGTACGTACACCATCATGACACACGCACACACGTACTCTGGGTGCATACCTGTCACGGTTTATTTCTAACATTCTCCCCGGAAACCGTGACTCGTCGTCGGCGGAGTTGTTGCCGCTCCCGTCATTGTCGTTGTCATGGCCGCCGCAACGTCATCCGTCTTGCTTGACGCAGTCTCCATGCTCTTCCTCGGTGACACACGTCGAGATCCTTCGTCGGCGACACACGCCTGACGTTCCGGCGACATATGCCGTCGATGCCGTCGCGCTCGAACGCTTGACACCACCGTGCATATCAATGCACGACTGCGCCAACACGGTCGTCGTTTCCCGGTGGCCGCGCCACAGCCGCCGCGGCATACGCCGTCGTGCAGCGCTGCCACGCTGCCGTGACTCAACTCAAACTATGCCACATACCAGGTACATCCAAACGACTTAGATCGGTCTCTATTTATAGGCTGGCACACACACCACCTCCCCTATTCTGATGCATGCTAACTAACCATGGTGTCTATCCGGCCAGCTAACTACATGCATGAATATCCTATCACGCCATGAAGCTAGCTAACCAACTAACCACCTGGACTAAGCACTACACGCTGGACTAACCAACTCGCCATGGCCACGAGGGCACGCGCACGCACGTACACCATCATGACACACACGCACACACGTACTCTAGGTGCATACCCGTCACGGTTTATTTCTAACATTCTTCCCGGAAACCGTGACTCGTCGTCGCCGGAGTTGTTGCCGCTCCCGTCATTGTCGTCGACATGGCCGCCGCAACGGCATCCATCACGCTTGACGCAGCCTCCATGCTCTTCCTCGGCGACACACGTCGAGCTCCTTCGTCGGCGACACACGCCTGACGTTCCGGCGACATACGCCGTCGATGCCGTCGCGCTCGAACGCTTGAGACCACCGCGCCACCGCGCATATCAACGCACGACTGCGCCAACACGGTCGTCGTTTCCCGACGGCCGCGCCACAGCCGCCGCGGCATACACCACCGTGCAGCGCCGCCACGCCGCCGCGCCTTCACGAACTCCGCGCCACCATGCAGGACTTCCATAGCCTCCTCGCTGCACCGCGGCAAACTCACCGTGGATCGACAAGGCTCTGATACCAATTGTTGGGACAAACCCAGTCCGGCGACGAACGCCGAGTAGGCTCCGGCGACACGAAGGTCGGACGAACCCCAATCTCTCTATCACTCGGACGTATGTAGGTGGATGAAAAGGAGGAGCACACTGATTTTCCAGCGACAAACGCCTCACCGCACAAACGGCGCCACGCCGCACGAACGGTGCCTAGGCCGCACGCACGGCCCTTCATTTTTACTCAACTCAAACTATGGCACATACCAGGTACATCCAAACGACTCAGATCGGTCTCTATTTATAGGCTGACACACACGCCACCTCCCCTATTCTGATGCATGCTAACTAACCATGGAGTCTATCCGGCCAGCTAACTACATGCATGAATATCCTATCACGCCATGAAGCTAGCTAACCAACTAACCACCTGGACTAAGCACTACACGCTGAACTAACCAACTCGCCAAGGCCACGAGTGCACGCGCACGCACGTACACCATCATGACACACACGCACACACATACTCTGGGTGCATACCCGTCACGGTTTATTTCTAACATTCTCCCCAGAAACCGTGACTCGTCGTCGCCGGAGTTGTTGCCGCTCCCGTCATTGTCGTCGTCATGGCCACCGCAACGGCATCCGTCATGCTTGACGCAGCCTCCATGCTCTTCCTCGGCGACACACGTCGAGCTCCTTCGTCGGCGACACGGGCCTGACGTTCCGGCGACATACGCCGTCGATGCCGTCGCGCTCGAACGCTTGAGACCACCGCGCCACCGCGCATATCAACTCACGACTGCGCCAACACGGTCGTCGTTTCCCGGCGGCCGCGCCACAGCCGCCGCGGCATACGCCGCCATGCAGCGCCGCCACGCCATCGCACCTTCACGAACTCGGCGCCACCATGCAGGACTTCTGCAGCCTCCTCGCCGCACCGCGGCAGCCTCACCGTGGATCGACAAGGCTCTGATACCAATTGTTGGGACAAACCCAGTCCAGCGACGAACGCCGAGTAGGCTCCGATGAGACGAACGTCGGACGAACCCCAATCTCTCTCTCACTCGGACGTACGTAGGTGGATGAAAAAGAGGAGCACACTGATTTTCTGGCGACAAACGCCTCACCGCACGAACGGCGCCACGCCGCACGAACGACGCCTAGGCCGCACGCACGACCCTTCATTTTTACTCAACTCAAACTATGGCACATACCAGGTACATCCAAACGACTCAGATCGGTCTCTATTTATAGGCTGGCACACACGCCACCTCCCCTATTCTGATGCATGCTAACTAACCATGGAGTCTATCCGGCCAGCTAACTACATGCATGAATATCCTATCACGCCATGAAGCTAGCTAACCAACTAACCACCTGGACTAAGCACTACACGCTGGACTAACCAACTCACCATGGCCACGAGTGCACGCGCACGTACGTACACCATCATGACACACACGCACACACGTACTCTAGGTGCATCCCCGTCACGGTTTATTTCCAACATTCTCCCCGGAAACCGTGACTCATCGTCGCCGGAGTTGTTGCCGCTCCCGTCATTGTCGTCGTCACGGCCGCCGCAACGGCATCCGTTATGCTTGACGCAGCCTCCATGCTCTTCCTCGGCGACACACGTCGAGCTCCTTTGTCGGCGACACACGCCTGACGTTCCAGCGACATACGCCGTCGATGCCGTCGCGCTCGAACGCTTGACACTACAGCGCCACCGCGTCTATCAACGCACGACTGCGCCAACACGGTCGTCGTTTCCCGGCGGCCGCGCCACAGCCGCCGCGGCATACGCCGCCGTGCAGCGCCGCCGCGCCTTCATGAACTCCGCGCCACCAAGCAGGACTTCTGCAGCCTCCTCGCCGCACCGCGGCAGACTCACCGTGGATTGACAAGGCTATGATACCAATTGTTGGGACAAACCCAGTCCGGCGACGAACGCCGAGTAGGCTCCGGCGACACGAACGTTGGACGAACCCCAATCTCTCTCTCACTTGGACGTACGTAGGTGGATGAAAAAGAGGAGCACACTGATTTTCCAGCGACAGACGCCTCACCGCACGAACGGCGCCACGCCGCAAGAACGCCGTCTAGGCCGCACGCACGGCCCTTCATTTTTACTCAACTCAAACTATGGCACATACCAGGTACATCCAAACGACTCAGATCGGTCTCTATTTATAGGCTGGCACACACGCCACCTCCCCTATTCTGATGCATGCTAACTAACCATGGAGTCTATCCGGCCAGCTAACTACATGCATGAATATCCTATCACGCCATGAAGCTAGCTAACCAACTAACCACCTGGACTAAGCACTACACGCTGGACTAACCAACTCGCCATGGCCACGACTGCACGCGCACGCACGTACACCATCATGACACACACGCACACATGTACTCTGGGTGCATACCCGTCACGGTTTATTTCTAACATTCTTCCCGGAAACCGTGACTCGTCGTCGCCGGAGTTGTTGCCGCTCCCATCATTATCGTCGTCATGGCCGCCGCAACGGCATCCGTCATGCTTGACGCAGCCTCCATGCTCTTCCTCGGTGACACACGCCTGACGTTCCGGCGCCATACGCCGTCGATGCCGTCGCGCTCGAACGCTGGACACCACCACGTCACCGCGCATATCAACTCACGACTGCGCCAACACGGTCGTCGTTTCCCGGCGGCCGCGGCACAGCCGCCACGGCATACGCCGCCGTGCAGCGCCGCCACGCCGCCGCGCCTTCACGAACTCCGCGCCACCATGCAGGACTTCTGTAGCCTCCTCGCCGCACCGCGGCAGACTCACCGTGGATCGACAAGGCTCTGATACCAATTGTTGGGACAAACCCAGTCCGGCGACGAACGCCGAGTAGGCTCCGGCGACACGAACGTCGAACGAACCCCTATCTCTCTCTCACTCGGACGTACATAGGTGGATGAAAAAGAGGAGCACACTGATTTTCCGGCGACAAACGCCTCAGCGCACGAACGACGCCTAGGCCGCACGCACGGCCCTTCATTTTTACTCAACTCAAACTATGGCACATACCAGGTACATCCAAACGACTCAGATCGGTCTTTATTTATAGGCTGGCACACACGCCACCTCCCCTATTCTGATGCATGCTAACTAACCATGGAGTCTATCCGGCCAGCTAACTACATGCATGAATATCCTATCACACCATGAAGCAAGCTAACCAACTAACCACCTGGACTAAGCACTACATGCTGGACTAACCAACTCGCCATGGCCACGAGTGCACGCGCACGCACGTACACCATCATGACACACACGCACACACGTACTCTGGGTGCATACCCGTCACGGTTTATTTCTAACATTCCCCCCGGAAACCGTGACTCATTGTCGCCGGAGTTGTTGCCGCTCCCGTCATTATCGTCGTCATGGCCGCCGCAACGACATCTGTCATGCTTGACGCAGCCTCCATGCTCTTCCTCGGTGACACACGTCGAGCTCCTTCGTCGGCGACACACGCCTGACGTTCCAGCGACATACGCCGTCGATGCCGTCGCGCTCGAACGCTTGACACCACCGCGCCACCGCGTATATCAATGCATGACTGCGCCAATACGGTCGTCGTTTCCCGGCGGCCGCGCCACAGCCGCCGCGGCATATGCCGCCGTGCAGCGCTGCCACGCCGTCGCGCCTTCACGAACTCCGCGCCGCCATGTAGGACTTCTGCAGCCTCCTCGCCGCACCGCAGCAGACTCACCGTGGATCGACAAGGCTCTGATACCAATTGTTGGGACAAACCCAGTCCGGCGACGAACGCCGAGTAGGCTCCGGCGACACGAATGTCGGACGAACCCCAATCTCTCTCTCACTCGGACGTACGTAGGTGGATGAGAAAGAGGAGCACACTGATTTTCCGGCGACAAACGCCTCACCGAACGAACGGCGCCACGCCGCACGAACGGTGCCACGCCGCACGAACGGCGCCTAGGCCGCACGCACGGCCCTTCATTTTTACTCAACTCAAACTATGGCACATACCAGATCGGTCTCTATTTATAGGCTGGCACACACACCACCTCCCCTATTCTGATGCATGCTAACTAACCATGGAGTCTATCCGGCCAGCTAACTACATGCGTGAATATCCTATCACGCCATGATGCTAGCTAACCAACTAACCACCTGGACTAAGCACTACACGCTGGACTAACCAACTCGCCATGGCCACGAGTGCATGCGCACGCACGTACACCATCATGACACACACGCACACACGTACTCTGGGTGCATCCCCGTCACGGTTTATTTCTAACAGCTTGTAGGCGAACGGCTCGGGAGCTGCCGGGCGTGCACAAGGCTACCTCTCGCAGCTCATGGCGTCGGGCTCCGCGCGGTCAGAGCCTGCAGCGAGGTCGGTTTTAGCACTGCTGCGGTTGAGGAAGACTCGGTGCGGCCACGGCGGCGGAAGCGCGAGGTCAAGGCGGCCGAAGCGGCGGCTTGGCACACCGGCAAGGGCAACTTCAGGCGCGGCGGGTCAGTCCGGACCCGATGCTGCTACAGAGGGAGATGCCGGCAGCGTTGGCGGCGACGCGGTCGGCTTGACAGGAGCCAATCCAGCAGAGGCGGCTCTCATCGAAATCTGGGCCGACATCGACTCAGACGGGAGGTGACTCTACGGAGACGAGAGAGCAAAGTCAGAGGTTGAAGAAAGGGAGAGGATGCTTTGAGATTCGTTTTGCCAGGTGTCAGTAGGGGATGCGGGTCTCATGACAGGGGCCATACGACCCAGGTCGTATAAGATTTTTTTTCCATTCACGAGTGGCGAGACTCGACGGCAGCCCGGAGCGGCTGGCGGATCCGAGCCAGAGACGAAGCGAAGCTAGCCATGGGCCCGTGTTGGTTCGGTTTTAAAGTAATATTTGACCAGCTAGCGTGCCACCTTTGGTAGTCGATGGCTGAGTTTGCTCCGGCGAGTCTTCTCAGGACTTTGCTGATGCTGCGAACGTGGTAGGCATATCCATCCGACAAACCGACAGACTAAACAGAACAATTGAAGTAGAAATTCCCGGTCCGTCTCAATGCAAAACTGTGATTTCAGAATCGCCGAAACACCCTTGTTGCGGACTCGGCGGATTACCAAGGTGTGTGCGGCGGCCGTACCACACGTAACCCTAAAATCTCCGTCTATGTTGGACGCGGCGTTCCGACTGCTCATTAACAACGTAGATCCTTCTGCCTAGGCTCTTCTTCATCCAGTATATTACGAGCTTCTCGATCCCTTGGAAAAATCCCTTCAAGAACTCAACACCATCGTGCGCAGGCCCCACGGTGGGCGCCAACTGTCGTGGAATTGTCACGGCAGATGTCCTTAGTGTGAGGACTTAGTCACGAGGCCAACGCATCTATGTGGTAGCTTGAGAGGGGTTGAGCGGAATCGAGAGACGCAATATAAGACAAGTATTTATACAGCACTTCGGGCCTCGGGAAACATCATCCGGTAATAGCCCTACATGCTGTTTGTGGCTAGGTCTCATTATGATCATGAGGGAGTCGCCGGCAAACCGGCTCTTTGTATCTAGCCTTAATGATTCTTTTTGCTTGTTGCCTGTCTCTCTTGGGAAGCCCTGCCCCTCCTTATATAAGTTAGAGGGGGGGTTACATGTGGAGTCCTAGTAGGACTAGGAGAACGCCCGTGCGTTGCAACGGGGCCACATTAGGGTTAAGATTTCAATATTAATCATGTTAATAATACATTTAATATTCTCATACATATCAAGTGACACTGGCGACCTTTTTTGTCAATTTAGCAACGGGCTCTTTATACATATCAGACAACTCGCTACTACTTAAATTACAACTATGGCTACCAATATTTTTTTGTCAATTTAGCTCAGCAATAGTGCCTGGCTTAATAGACTGCTTTGCATTCACCCACTCAGAAGACAGAGAGAACCAACTCAACATGTCAGAAGATTAACAGAAATTTCATTTGTATGACATGAACATATAGCAGGAGCACCAACACATAGATCAGCAGAGAGCAGAGCACAGCATGCACACACTCGGGCCATCTATAGCATACACACACAGCAACGCACACACGCATCACGCTGGCATACACATACAGAAAAGCAGGCACACACACATCATGCGCATTGGCCGGTGCGACGCACGCAGAGCAAGTACGTACGCACGGAGAGCAAGCTAGCAAGCACGCATGCGTCCAACCCCACCGCTGCATGCGCTGGCAGAAGGTGAGGCAGCAAGGGAGACTACACATTGAAGCTGTCCATGCAAGGCTGGAGGTGCTGGGCCGGGGACGGCGGTGTCGGGACGGCGCTTGATTCGTTCCCGGTGGCGTGGAGCTTGGGGCGGCAATGCGACGATAGCTAGTGCTTGGGGATGGGGGTTTGGGGCGGGGGCAGTCGACCCGATGGCTGGCGAAGTTAACGGGCTCGGACGGCTGGAAATTCGGCGGGTGGCGGCGGCACAGCGCGAGGATGGGACAGGCGGAAAACCTAGCGGGCATTCAACTACCAATACCCATGCCTTTTTTTAGGGGAATTGCTTGTGAAAATAACGTGCGACGACGACTTAGCGAGCGGATCCCCTTAAAAAAGACATAGCGAGCAGATTCCCTTAAAACTGGTAGGAATGGATACGATTGATGACGTTGATAAATAGTGGTGAATGTTGGCCTAATTTACTATCATCATGCATGGAAACGAATCATCAAGAAAAAGAATACTTCCTATTACTACACTCATAGAAAGCTTCCTAATCTCTGCTACCAAACAGTTTCTGCTCAAATAAGGAAGGAAAGTTATGGACGTGATTTGGAAGGAAACAAACGTTATGAAGATTAATTAATTTAGATTTGATCTTTAGACATTGATTGTGATTGATTCTTTTACATAAAGACATTACTAAATAATTTGCGTCAATATGGAAAGTTCTGATCCGTTCAGTTTTTTTCGTTGTGTGAGAGGGTGAAGTGAAAATAAACCGATGAAGTGGGGGAGGCGACGAAAAAAAATCTATGACGGTTAAACTACGAAAAAAACCAGACGAAAGTGGTGGGACGAAAAAAAAACCTGGAAGCGAGACTACCAACTGCTCCATTAGGAGTAGAGATTAGGACTAGTCTATCTTTTCTTACAAGTTGAATAAGAGTTCGGGTCTTGCTTTCTTTGTAGGAGAATATTTCTTATGCCTCTCCTCGTAAACTGGCCCACCATTAACATGAACCGGCCTTCTGGGTCTTGGACCTTGTCGTCCGTCTGACCCGCCAGCTGGGTCACCAGTGAATCATAATGTCCAGACGGGTTGCATGTAAACCGCTAGGTCTGGGCGGGTCGCCTGTAAATTGCCAAGTATCAGTCGGGCCTCAAGTAAACCGCCCAGTCCGGCCGGGTCATATTTCCGGCCGGGTCATACCGCGTGTCAGGACCCCGACTCGATGTCACATCGATCTAGCTGGTAACACCTCATATCACTTTGCGGCCTCACGCACGGTATTCCCACGGGTGTCGTCTTACCTTTTTCCCGGGACCGTTTGCGCCTTTTGGCTCACGTATATGATAGTGTCGCTAGCATCCATATGATAAGGAGCCCGGGCTGACATGACTAGTCGTAAACCCAAAGTGGCACAGACTTACAGGGACAGGCATCCATGACCTAGCTTCGAACGTGTCGGTCATCAGCAAGTGGGTCCGGGCTGTAGCACTGGGCTAGCAGGACTCCGGTAAACCAGGCTGTAGCGGGCTAACAGGACTCCGGTACTCAAAGCGTGACATTTCCCCGAAGGGACAGACACAGGAACGAAGAAGGACACATGTCGGCCAGCCTAAGTGTTCCAGAGCAGTAGCAAGCTACCATGGCTCAGCGGTAACACTAGGAGACATTTCCCGGTAAGAGAGGCTACTAAAGATAAACAACTAGATGGTCAGATCCCACACATACCAAGCATTTCAATCATACACACAATATGCTCGATATGTGCTAATACAACGAAGCATCACAACATGACTCTATGACACAAGTACTTTATTTAAGGCTCAGGGAGCCATACATAACATTCACAAAGGTACGGGTCTCACGACCCAACATACAAGTCATACAGTCATACAAGCCAGCAGCGGAAGTACATTGTCTGGGTACAGACAACTAGTAAAATAAAAGAGGCTTGGAAAGCCTAGCTATACTACGTGGTCCATCACAAGCTCAGGGTCACCACCTGGGTCTTTAGCCTACTCGTTGATGTCAACGTCTACATAGAACCCATCAGAAGGGGTTGCAGCGTCTTCTGTAAAAATGTAGATTATAGCAACATGAGTACAAAGGTACTCAGCAAGACTTACATCAGATCCTACATACATGCATAGTATCAAGAAGGGCTGGTGGAGTTATTGCAGCAAGCCAGCTTTGACTCTTGGCTAGACTATCCTACGATACTCCAACTTGAAATGGTTTTGCGCACACGAGTCCACTACTCACCACTTCAATACACCACCGAGGATCCACCTCCGTCTTCCTACGGAAGAGCCATCCTCGGCACTCACTCTTATCCTGAGGCTTTTAGTAGTTTCCATTTACTTGTCTATGAACTGTATAGGCAACCAAGTAGTCCTTTACCGCGGACGCGGCTATTCGAATAGATCATGATAACCCTGCAGGGGTGTACTTCTTCATACACGCTCTCACCCCTTACCGTCGTTTACACGACATGTACTCGGCAACCTTCAAGCGGAAGCCCAACGTGGGTGTCGGCCACGACCTACCTAATCACCTAAGCCTCCAGTCCAGGTTTATCGCCTATTCAGGTTCCATCCGCAGGGAGTCCGGCCGAGGTTTCCCATACGGCCCCGAACGATGTGAACAGGGTTCCCGAGATACCTAACGGGTATTCGGTACACCCGGCCACGTACCTACCGCATCACAGCCCACCCCTACGGTCAGCGCTGTCCACGGCCTCCAGTAGGCTACAAACACCAGAAACTACTTGCAACTCCTGGACGGAGAACTAGGGTGAATAAGAAGCCGAGAGGGTCCATTGGTTTCGGGCCCAATGCATGGTAGTAGCTGATTCTTAAATCACACATACAGATCTCAGTGCTTAAGGTCGGCTTCAATGAAACAACCCACCATGTACTCCTACATGGCCTCTCATCGATACCTTTACCAAATCGTGTTCACCACACCACTCCCATTACCGACATAATCATTTCACTCTAGCCATCTCCCAGATGAACCAGACCTAACACGACTCTAAGCATAGTAGGCATAGCAAGGTAGGAACAACACATACATATGGCTCAATCAACTCCTACAGATGCTAGTGGGTTTCATCTAGTTACTGTGGCAATGACAGGTCATGCAGAGGAAATGGGTTCAACTACCGTAGCACACAGCAGTTTGAATCGCGTTGTCTTAATGCAGTAAAAGAGAGCAGGAGCGAGAACATGGGATTGTATCGATATGATCAAATGGTTGGTTGCTTGCCTGATGGTTCGATGCACTGATATGGTTCTTCGTTAGGGTAATCACGGTATTCCTCGGGGACAGAACCTGTCGCAAAGGACATCGATACACAAGCATCACCAAACAATGTGCAACAATATGATGCATGCATGAAACATGGCAATATGAGTGTGTTGGGCTAATGCAACTAAAATCCAGAAGGGTTTGAACAAATTTGAATCAAGGATTCAAATTTCAAATTCAAATATGGCCTTTAAAAGTGCTTTTCCTTGTTCTGCTTGAAACATCAATTTAACTTGTTTGATCATGCATGAAAATAGTACAGATGGATAGATTGGATTTTTCTGATCATTTTTCATATATAATTTGTCCAATTTGGAGTTACAGAATAAAAGTTATGAATTTTTGAAGTTTAAATAATATTCTGGAATTTCCTGATTTAATTTAAATCCAGAAATATAATTATTGCGCCAGCATGACGTCAGCATGACGTCAGTGGTCAACTGTGGCTGGCTGAAGTCAAACCTGACGTGTGGGGGCCACACGTCAGTGACAGGGGGGGTTAAACAGGTTTAAATTAATCCTAATTACTAATTAGTGGCGCTGGGGCCCACTGTCAGTGTCAGGGGGGGTTGACTAACAGTAGTTAGCGCTAACCTAACCACCTGGCCGACAGGGCCCACGCGTCAGTGACCCTGGGGGGTCAAACCCCAGGTCGGACAAGTCAAACCCCACCGGCGACATGACGCCGGCGAGGTCCGAGACGGCGGCGAGAGTGCTTTTTGCCATTCCGGCAACCAAATGGACGGCGGAAGGCATCTACGTGTTGCTGAGGTTGAGCCGCGACTATTGGTGGTGGTGGTTGGGCTCGGGGTGGCCGGAGTTGACGGCGGCGAGCTCGGCTGCGGCGGCCGGAGTTCGGGTGCGGTCGGAAACGGCGTTGCAGGGCGTTAGGGGAGGTGTTGGTGCGTGCTACGTGCTCCTAGTGAGGTGTGGAGCACGATGGTGTGCTCGGTTGGGCGCTACGGCGACCGTGGCCACGACGGCGACATCGTCGGCGGCGTGGAGCTCTCGGCCGAGGTGGGGCTAGGGCCTAGAGGTCGGGAGAGGCCAGGGAAGAAGGGGGAAACGACTCGGGGGCTCACCGCGGTTGCAGTGGGCGTCGAAGCGGGCTCGGGGACGCGCCGGGGACGACGAATTTGACGGCGACGGTGGTCGGAGCCCGAAGAGGGGAACGGCGAGGTGGCGGCGATGCAGGGCTTCCGGGGAGCTGTGGAGCGGTGGGGAGGAAGAGGGAGTCGAGGCGGAGCGCCTGAGCTAGTCGGGGGAGCGAGGGGTGGTCGGAGACGGCGGCTATGGCGAACGGCGGCGACGGTGGTGTTCGGCCGTGAGAGAGAGAGAGGGAGCAGCACGGGAGAGAGAGAGGGATAAGGCCAGGGGATCGGGGCGGCACCGAGAAGAAGCGCCGCGGCGTCGCGCTGGCGAGGGAGGCAGGCAGACGGGCTGGTGGCGTGGCGCTCCGGCCGTGCGCGCGCGCCGGCCACACTCCCCTCCCTCTGTCTGGACGAAGACGACAGAGGAGGGAGGTGGCTGGGCTGGCTGCTGGCTGGGCCAGCCAGCTGGCTGGGCCGCACAGTGGAGGGGCCCAGGTAAGCTCCTCCTGTCATTTCCTTTTCTGTTTTTTAAATTTCTGACATTTGTTTTGATTTAAATAATATATTAAATCATTTATTTAACTTATGCCAATTTTTGCAGGAGCTATTTATATTATTCCAGAGCTCTTTTATAATTGGCATAATATTTGGGCATATATTAATATATATAATTAATATATTTCCAATGCAAATATTTATGCTTTAATTCCAAATGCCCAAAATAAATGTCCATGAGCCACTAAAATATTGGTTTGATTTTTATCTCTGTCCAATATTTTCAGAGAGCAACATGAGCATTTTCTTGGACCCTTTTGGAGAAATTTTTATTTGGGTCATTTTCAGAATGGTTCTGAGGGTTTCACAGATCCCCATTTCAAGTTTCTGATGAAAGAGTAAACATGATGCAACACTCTAATGCATGACTAGCTAGGATGTGACAACTCACCCCCACTCAAAAGAATCTCGTCCCGAGATTTGGGTTCCTCCGGGAAGAGGGCGGGATACTCGAGTCGAAGACGATCCTCCCTTTCCCAAGTTGCTTCATCCTCAGAATGGTGCGACCATTGAACCTTGAGAGACTTGATATTATGACGTCGCGTGGTACGTTCGGCTTGATCGAGGATACGAATGGGGTACTCTCGATATGTAAGATCATCTTGGAGATCAAGCGTTTCGTGGTCCACTTCACGGATAGGATCCGAGAAGCAACGCCTGAGTTGAGAAACGTGGAAGACATCGTGAACTCTGTAGAGGTGCGGAGGTAGTTCCAACTGGTAGGCAACTTCTCCTCGTTTGGCAAGAATGCGAAAAGGTCCAATGTAACGAGGAGCCAATTTGCCTTTGATACCGAAACGATGGGTTCCCTTCAGAGGGGTGACCCGAAGATAAGCCTTCTCGTCAACCTCGAAAGTTATAGCCTTATGTTTTCGGTCATATTGACTCTTTTGACGAGATTGGGCTGTTTTCAACTTTTCACGAACGATACGAACTTGTTCTTCTGCTTCTTGAATCATATCCGGGCCAAAGAATTGTCTTTCCCCGGTCTCTGACCAGTTAAGGGGTGTTCGACATCGTCGTCCATAGAGAACTTCAAAAGGGGCTTTACCCAAGCTAGATTGATAGCTGTTGTTGTAAGCGAATTCGGCAAATGGAAGGCACTTCTCCCAGTCCATTCCGAAAGAGATAACAGAGGCTCGAAGCATGTCTTCTAGAATTTGGTTGACGCGTTCCACTTGACCACTTGACTGAGGGTGGAAAGCGGTGCTGAAGGAGAGACGAGTTCCCATAGCATTTTGGAAACTTTCCCAAAATCGAGAGGTGAAAAGACTTCCTCGATCCGAGTTAATTTCCAAAGGAACACCATGGAGAGACACTATTCGGGAGATGTACAAATCTGCCAGCTGACTAGCGGTTATACTCTCACGAACAGGTAAGAAATGAGCTACTTTGGAAAGACGATCGACCACGACGAAAATAGCATTATTCCCTCTCTTGGTCCTGGGAAAACCGGTAATGAAATCCATACCAATTTTATCCCATTTCCATTCAGGAATAGCTAAGGGTTGAAGGGTGCCAGCAGGCCGTTGATGCTCTGCTTTTACACGACGACAGACGTCGCAATTAGCAATATACTGAGCAATTTCTCTTTTCATCCTAGTCCACCAGAACCTCTGACGTAGGTCCTGATACATCTTAGTACTACCGGAATGAATGGTGAGAGGAGATTCATAAGCTTCCTTAAGGATCAATCGCCTCAGGTTGCGTACTTTGGGAACCACTAGTCGATCCCCGAAGTATACGACCCCTTGATCATTAATGGAGAAGCAATTCGCAATTCCTTTCTGAATGTTTCTCTTGATGCGGGAGATTCCCGGATCTACCTTCTGTTCTTTGATAATTTGATCCGTAAGGGTAGGTTTTGCTACCAAGGTGGAAAGAAAACCTTGAGGTACAATGCGAAGGTTAAGCTTACGAAATTCCTCATGGAGAAGCGGTTGACTTTGTTGTAACATCAGGTTGTTACAATAAGATTTACGACTTAGCGCATCAGCCATGACGTTGGCTTTCCCTGGGGTGTAGGTTATTCCTAAGTCGAAGTCTGTGATCAATTCAACCCAACGTCTCTGCCTGAGATTCAAATCCGGTTGGGTGAAAATATACTTCAGGCTTTGGTGATCAGTGAATATTTCGCAACGATTACCGAGGAGGTAATGTCGCCAGGTCTTAAGTGCATAGACTACGGCTGCAAGCTCTAGATCATGAGTAGGATAATTCTCCTCATGTGGGTGCAATTGCCGTGAAGCGTAAGCAATTACGTGTCGATCTTGCATGAGAATTCAACCTAGTCCTTGTCGCGAGGCGTCGCAGTAGATAACAAAGTCCTTGGAGAAGTCTGGCGGTACCAGCACGGGAGCAGAGGTCAGGCGTCTTTTCAGTTCCTGAAAGCTGTGCTCACATTGTGGAGTCCATTCGAACTTCTTATCTTTCTTGAGGAGTTCGGTTAGAGGTTTAGCAACTTTGGAGAAGTTCTCGACAAAGCGACGGCAATAGCTCGCTAAGCCTAGAAAACTCCGAACTTGCTTGACCGATTCAGGTGGAGTCCAATCAAGGACGGCTTGAACTCGCTCAGGGTTAACAGCAATACCTTTACCAGATATTACATGACCCAGATAGGTCACTTCTGGCAACCAGAATTCACATTTTGAAAATTTGGCATAAAGGCGATGCTCTCGAAGTTTCTTCAACACTAGCCTTAGATGTTCGGTATGTTCTTCCTCGTTCTTGGAGTAGATGAGTATATCATCGAGGTAAACTACGACGAATTTATCCAAATACTCCATGAAGATTGAGTTCATTAACCGAGAAAAGGTGGATGGAGCGTTGGTTAATCCGAAGGACATGACGGTGTACTCGTATTGGCCATAACGAGTAACAAAGGCCGTTTTAGGAATGTCCCCGTTTCTGATTTTGATTTGATGGTAGCCCAACCTCAAATCCATCTTGGAGAAGACTGAGGATCCAGCGAGCTGATCATACAGGTCGTTGATCCTGGGAAGTGGATATTTGTTCTTGATTGTGACCAAATTGACAGGTCGGTAATCTACAACCATCCGGTCCGTACCATCCTTCTTCTTGACGAACAGGACGGGGCAAGCCCACGGAGATGAACTAGGGCGGATGAAACCCTTTTTCAAGGATTCATCGAGTTGCTTCTTAAGCTCGGCTAGTTCTAGAGGTGCCATCTTATAAGGTCTTCTAGCAATCGGAACGGTTCCGGGGATGAGGTCGATTACGAACTCAACATCCCTGTCAGGTGGAACACCTGGCAATTCCTCTGGAAAGACATCCGGGAAGTCACGGACTACCGGCACGTCCTCAAGGTCTGGCAAAGGGCTGGCGTTAAGAGAATATAATTGTCGCTTGGCTATTCGGGTCAGGACATTGACTATCTTCCCCGAAGGATGGGTGAGTTGAACAGTCCTAGAGAAGCAATCAATTTGGGCATGATGAGCTGACATCCAGTCCATACCCAAAATGATATTAATATCTGAAGATTTAAGGGCTATCAAAGATGCAAGGAAAACAAGTCTATCGACTTGGATTTCATTTCCATAACTTACCCTAGAGGTCTGCCATCTAGAACCAGGGGTAGAAATTTCCATAGTGGACGGCAAGTCACAGAATGCAACGTTATGCAAACGAGCATAATTTTCGGATATAAAAGAATGAGAGGCTCCGGTATCGAAACGAACAGATGTCGGGTGGCAATTAACAAGAAGCGTACCGAGAACGACGTTGGGGTCCTCTTGAGCTTCTTCGGCAGAGATACAGTTGACATGGCCACGTGAAACGGTGACCGGTTTAGCATGAAACACCTTCCCTGTCGGCTTGCCATGGCCAACAGCTTTAGCAGATTGATTGGGGTTTGTCTGGGGACACTCACGCATATAGTGACCAGATTCCCCACACTTGAAACAAGTCACGGAACTAGTACGTGGAGGAGCATTATTGGTTGGACCCCCATAGGGCTTGGCCGGTGCAGACTGTTGAACAGGGCGAGGTGCCTGGAAGGATGGCCTCGGTGTGAACCTGGGTGGCAGGGCGGTGTTGGGTACCCACACGCGGCGCTTTTGAGGACCAGCACCGGATGAGGAACCCATGTCACGTCCATGCTTGCGTGTTGCGTCATAGTCAGTCTGACCAGTTTCAGCACTGATGGCTTTGTTGACAAGTTTCGAAAAAGATGTGCACTCATGCAGACGGAGGTCGCGGCGAAGCTCAGGACTAAGGCCCTTACGGAACCTTGCTTGCTTCTTGGCGTCAGTAGACACTTCCTCAGTTGCATATCGCGCGAGATTACCAAACTCCCTGCTATAGACATCCACAAAAAGTCGGCCTTGGGTGAAATTGCAGAATTCCTCACGTTTACGGTCCATGAGACCCTCCGGAATGTGATGTTCACGGAAAGCCTCGCTGAACTCAGCCCAAGTTGTGACATGGCCCGCTGGGCGCATAGCTCCATAATTCTCCCACCATAGGTTGGCGGGGCCTTCAAGATGATATGCAGCAAAGGTGACCTTGTCAGCCTCAGCTACTAGCGCGGAACGCAGCTTGTGAGAGATACTGCAAAGCCAGTCATCAGCGTCGAGAGGCTCGACGGAGTGGTGGAACGTGGGTGGATGCAATTTGATAAAATCACTGAGTGACACCACGTTAGCCCTCTGATGGTGTGTTGTATTCTGTTCAATACGTTCCAACAAACGGTTTGTCTCCCGCTTGTTTCTCTCAGCTTCCATCATAACCTCGGCTAGTGAAGGAGGATGAGGCAGATTTTCATTCCTGCCCTCACTGCCTTCGGCCTGCTCTTGGGAAGCAGGGTTAGCGCGCGTGTTGACCATCCTAGGTAAACAAGACAATGATTTGGTCAGAATGTAATTCCGACATAGGATACATAATGTAAGGAATAACTCGGAATGCAGGATGATCATCCGTATGACATGGTAGATACAGAAACTGCTTCTTTATTCCATCGTCATACACACCATACAGGGTTTAGTACAAGACCAAACAAAGTACTATTACGGTGAGAAAAGGATTACATCTCATCGGAGGCATTCCAAGCTCCTATACATTATTTTTCTACACCTCCGGAAGGAGTACAAACTAGGTCATATCCCACGAGTCACGCGGGACGAAAGATGACACAGCTAGTGCGAACTAGTGATACTATCACTAACTCAGACCGATCCGTACTAGTCCTCGTAGAAGTCACCTCCATAGCCTGGAAGCTCAACATGATCATCCGGAAACAGACGGTCTCGCGGAGCTTGTGGACCATAGGGGCTAGGATGAGGCCTTGGACCAACAAACGGTGGCCTGCGGGGACCGCGAGGTGGGGTGATGCCTCCTACATCACGCCAAACCATCACGTCTGGCAGAGCAGATCTCACAGGATAGAGATCGCGCATATCTGAATATCCAGCTTGCACCGCCGGTGCGAACCGAGTCAAAGTGGCCCAGTGGTCAGCACGGGTATTGAAGAGCTCTAACCTTAAGGCCCGATTTTCACGGTCCTTATCCTCGAGCATCTCAGCAGTGGTGCGAGTCCGTGAATCCTCCTGAGTGGAGTCAGCATAGATAGCCTGGAGATACCCTTGTGCCCCCGGAAGTGATCCTGGCATATACCGGAAATCAGAGTCCCGAAATAAACCAGATCTGACTCGCATAATGGTCATCATAGAGTAGGTGGCGTCCTGCACAGCCATCTCAATGGTAACCCCGAGTCCATAGGAACAGTGAAGAGGCTCGGTGGATCCAGGGTAAGATGGAAATATCCGAACAGTGCAGAGATACTGGCTTTGATTGAAGTCCCGAAATTGCTCTTCGACCGTGTACTCAGGATACCAGCGGTATCCAGCCTCAGTCATTACCCTGACCAACTTAGCAGTATGGCCGGGTACATCTAGGCATCGAGTCAGGCGAACCACTTGATTGAGGTCGCGAGTGGCCATCTGAAAGCACAATCATAATGCAAAGGCATTAGAATTTCTAGCAAAATTTCGGCAGCATAACAGCTATAAATGCTCAAAAAGGATTTTGAGACATTTGACAAAGGATTTCGTACACACTCAACATCACCATATCGAAGTTCTGAAACCATTCTAACAACATAATGTGGTAGTAGAACTGAACTAGGCTTGTATCCATCAAACTTATAAGGTACTACTGATTAGTAACACGTGATCCTGATAGAGAGAATAGATCCTAATTCCTTAACCCCCGGTGGAAGAATGGACTGACTCAGATCAGAATGTCATAAGATAGAGGAGTAAAAAGAGCCTTACGTTCCATCCCACAAACAATTCCCCTACATATAACTAAAGAATTTCTAGACTCAACATCGACCAGTTTGGCTTGGAGAACCTACAGGCAGTCCGGCTCTGATACCAACGCTGTCAGGACCCCGACTCGATGTCACATCGATCTAGCTGGTAACACCTCATATCACTTTGCAGCCTCACGCACGGTATTCCCACGGGTGTCGTCTTACCTTTTTCCCGGGACCGTTTGCGCCTTTTGGCTCACGTATATGATAGTGTCGCTAGCATCCATATGATAAGGAGCCCGGGCTGACATGACTAGTCGTAAACCCAAAGTGGCACAGACTTACAGGGACAGGCATCCATGACCCAGCTTCGAACGTGTCGGTCATCAGCAAGTGGGTCCGGGCTGTAGCACTGGGCTAGCAGGACTCCGGTAAACCGGGCTGTAGCGGGCTAACAGGACTCCGGTACTCAAAGCGTGACATTTCCCCGAAGGGACAGACACAGGAACGAAGAAGGACACATGCCGGCCAGCCTAAGTGTTCCAGAGCAGTAGCAAGCTACCATGGCTCAGCGGTAACACTAGGAGACATTTCCCGGTAAGAGAGGCTACTAAAGATAAACAACTAGATGGTCAGATCCCACACATACCAAGCATTTCAATCATACACACAATATGCTCGATATGTGCTAATACAACGAAGCATCACAACATGACTCTATGACACAAGTACTTTATTTAAGGCTCAGGGAGCCATACATAACATTCACAAAGGTACGGGTCTCACGACCCAACATACAAGTCATACAGTCATACAAGCCAGCAGCGGAAGTACATTGTCTGGGTACAGACAACTAGTAAAATAAAAGAGGCTTGGAAAGCCTAGCTATACTACGTGGTCCATCACAAGCTCAGGGTCACCACCTGGGTCTTTAGCCTACTCGTTGATGTCAACGTCTACATAGAACCCATCAGAAGGGGTTGCAGCGTCTTCTGTAAAAATGTAGATTATAGCAACATGAGTACAAAGGTACTCAGCAAGACTTACATCAGATCCTACATACATGCATAGTATCAAGAAGGGCTGGTGGAGTTATTGCAGCAAGCCAGCTTTGACTCTTGGCTAGACTATCCTACGATACTCCAACTTGAAATGGTTTTGCGCACACGAGTCCACTACTCACCACTTCAATACACCACCGAGGATCCACCTCCGTCTTCCTACGGAAGAGCCATCCTCGGCACTCACTCTTATCCTGAGGCTTTTAGTAGTTTCCATTTACTTGTCTATGAACTGTATAGGCAACCAAGTAGTCCTTTACCGCGGACGCGGCTATTCGAATAGATCATGATAACCCTGCAGGGGTGTACTTCTTCATACACGCTCTCACCCCTTACCGTCGTTTACACGACATGTACTCAGCAACCTTCAAGCGGAAGCCCAACGTGGGTGTCGGCCACGACCTACCTAATCACCTAAGCCTCCAGTCCAGGTTTATCGCCTATTCAGGTTCCATCCGCAGGGAGTCCGGCCGAGGTTTCCCATACGGCCCCGAACGATGTGAACAGGGTTCCCGAGATACCTAACGGGTATTCGGTACACCCGGCCACGTACCTACCGCATCACAGCCAACCCCTACGGTCAGCGCTGTCCACGGCCTCCAGTAGGCTACAAACACCAGAAACTACTTGCAACTCCTGGACGGAGAACTAGGGTGAATAAGAAGCCGAGAGGGTCCATTGGTTTCGGGCCCAATGCATGGTAGTAGCTGATTCTTAAATCACACATACAGATCTCAGTGCTTAAGGTCGGCTTCAATGAAACAACCCACCATGTACTCCTACATGGCCTCTCATCGATACCTTTACCAAATCGTGTTCACCACACCACTCCCATTACCGACATAATCATTTCACTCTAGCCATCTCCCAGATGAACCAGACCTGACACGACTCTAAGAATAGCAGGCATAGCAAGGTAGGAACAACACATACATATGGCTCAATCAACTCCTACACATGCTAGTGGGTTTCATCTAGTTACTGTGGCAATGACAGGTCATGCAGAGGAAATGGGTTCAACTACCGTAGCACACAGCAGTTTGAATCGCGTTGTCTTAATGCAGTAAAAGAGAGCAGGAGCGAGAACATGGGATTGTATCGATATGATCAAATGGTTGGTTGCTTGCCTGATGGTTCGATGCACTGATATGGTTCTTCGTTAGGGTAATCACGGTATTCCTCGGGGACAGAACCTGTCGCAAAGGACATCGATACACAAGCATCACCAAACAATGTGCAACAATATGATGCATGCATGAAACATGGCAATATGTGTGTGTTGGGCTAATGCAACTAAAATCCAGAAGGGTTTGAACAAATTTGAATCAAGGATTCAAATTTCAAATTCAAATATGGCCTTTAAAAGTGCTTTTCCTTGTTCTGCTTGAAACATCAATTTAACTTGTTTGATCATGCATGAAAATAGTACAGATGGATAGATTGGATTTTTCTGATCATTTTTCATATATAATTTGTCCAATTTGGAGTTACAGAATAAAAGTTATGAATTTTTGAAGTTTAAATAATATTCTGGAATTTCCTGATTTAATTTAAATCCAGAAATATAATTATTGCGCCAGCATGACGTCAGCATGACGTCAGTGGTCAACTGTGGCTGGCTGAAGTCAAACCTGACGTGTGGGGGCCACACGTCAGTGACAGGGGGGGTTAAACAGGTTTAAATTAATCCTAATTACTAATTAGTGGCGCTGGGGCCCACTGTCAGTGTCAGGGGGGGTTGACTAACAGTAGTTAGCGCTAACCTAACCACCTGGCCGACAGGGCCCACGCGTCAGTGACCCTGGGGGGTCAAACCCCAGGTCGGACAAGTCAAACCCCACCGGCGACATGACGCCGGCGAGGTCCGAGACGGCGGCGAGAGTGCTTTTTGCCATTCCGGCAACCAAATGGACGGCGGAAGGCATCTACGTGTTGCTGAGGTTGAGCCGCGACTATTGGTGGTGGTGGTTGGGCTCGGGGTGGCCGGAGTTGACGGCGGCGAGCTCGGCTGCGGCGGCCGGAGTTCGGGTGCGGTCGGAAACGGCGTTGCAGGGCGTTAGGGGAGGTGTTGGTGCGTGCTACGTGCTCCTAGTGAGGTGTGGAGCACGATGGTGTGCTCGGTTGGGCGCTACGGCGACCGTGGCCACGACGGCGACATCGTCGGCGGCGTGGAGCTCTCGGCCGAGGTGGGGCTAGGGCCTAGAGGTCGGGAGAGGCCAGGGAAGAAGGGGGAAACGACTCGGGGGCTCACCGCGGTTGCAGTGGGCGTCGAAGCGGGCTCGGGGACCCGCCGGGGACGACGAATTTGACGGCGACGGTGGTCGGAGCCCGAAGAGGGGAACGGCGAGGTGGCGGCGATGCAGGGCTTCCGGGGAGCTGTGGAGCGGTGGGGAGGAAGAGGGAGTCGAGGCGGAGCTCCTGAGCTAGTCGGGGGAGCGAGGGGTGGTCGGAGACGGCGGCTATGGCGAACGGCGGCGACGGTGGTGTTCGGCCGTGAGAGAGAGAGAGGGAGCAGCACGGGAGAGAGAGAGGGATAAGGCCAGGGGATCGGGGCGGCACCGAGAAGAAGCGCCGCGGCGTCGCGCTGGCGAGGGAGGCAGGCAGACGGGCTGGTGGCGTGGCGCTCCGGCCGTGCGCGCGCGCCGGCCACACTCCCCTCCCTCTGTCTGGACGAAGACGACAGAGGAGGGAGGTGGCTGGGCTGGCTGCTGGCTGGGCCAGCCAGCTGGCTGGGCCGCACAGTGGAGGGGCCCAGGTAAGCTCCTCCTGTCATTTCCTTTTCTGTTTTTTAAATTTCTGACATTTGTTTTGATTTAAATAATATATTAAATCATTTATTTAACTTATGCCAATTTTTGCAGGAGCTATTTATATTATTCCAGAGCTCTTTTATAATTGGCATAATATTTGGGCATATATTAATATATATAATTAATATATTTCCAATGCAAATATTTATGCTTTAATTCCAAATGCCCAAAATAAATGTCCATGAGCCACTAAAATATTGGTTTGATTTTTATCTCTGTCCAATATTTTCAGAGAGCAACATGAGCATTTTCTTGGACCCTTTTGGAGAAATTTTTATTTGGGTCATTTTCAGAATGGTTCTGAGGGTTTCACAGATCCCCATTTCAAGTTTCTGATGAAAGAGTAAACATGATGCAACACTCTAATGCATGACTAGCTAGGATGTGACACCGCGGGGTATATCCCCGACAGTACTCATACTCTTTCATTGTAATATCAATGTTAGAGTACTTTCTTTTTCCGCTTTCTTCTTATGTGTTTTGATAAACCTTAAAAGAAACCCAAAAAAATTGTTGTAGTTAGTTTACTTTTTATGCATGCTTATTAGTATTATTAAAAGAAAACCCAAAAAGATTTTTCGTTCTTCTTTTACTTGTTGGGAGCTTTCCCGTGTAAATAGTTTTTCTCGTTCTTGTTTTAGTTTGTTCAGAAAAATAAAAACTCCAAAAAATATTTCAGTGTGTTTTTTGAATTTTTTTTTCTTTGGGGGTTGAGAGGAGAAGATCACGATGAAAATGTTGAGTGGCTCTCATGCATTATTGTTGATCTAACAAGAGAGCCCATATTATGTTGTCTTCTTCTTTAAATAATGTTTGCAAATTTTAGTTTAGTCCAATACACGCGCACTATTTTTATTTATCCACACCATTCGGTCGTGCAAGTGAAAGGCAATAATGACGATATATGATGAAATGATTGAGATGAGGAAAAACTTATATGAACTTGACCTATCTTATTTTTGTAAATATGATCTGTTTGGTATGCACCAATGCTTCAGTTTATCTCCCATTTGGGTATTTCGCTCTTCGGTTTCAGCGACCTCAGTTGCAACTGATTTTACCCCCCAATTAGTAACCGTGGATGGCTTGGTTTTACTTGCAATTGCAGGTGTGGAGAACAGTAGATATGAACAGTCTGCCAGTGTTATTTGTGAACGGCGCTCATCTCACGAAAGCAACCATACGCATCCAGGTAAGCTACAAACTATGAATTGTGCTTGTCAAACAAGACATCAATGAATCTGAATCTTGACTTCTACCAACCTCACGTGACTACATTGAGTTTAGGAGGAAGTACTCTCGAGTGCAACTGATTTACCCTCAATTAGTAACCGTAGATAGTTTGGTCTTGTATGCAACTGAAGGTGAGGAAGAATGTAGATTAATAACCTGAAAACAACAAATGTGAAAACTTAGTTTTGGATGAAATTTTGCAAGAACCTTAAACATATGATAAGGTTTGATGTCACAAAATTTTAGATTTTTTGAACCTTGTTTGATACTGTTTTTTTAAGTTTAGGGTTTAGGGTGTAGTACACCCGAGAGTGGCCACACCTTTCCGTTTGCACATATATAAATTTATTTCGCTACAACCAAATTGAGTACCGAGAATCAAATTCAAAACAGATTCATGTAAGATTTTAATCCAAACTCCATGCTTTTCCGCAGTGAGAGCATTCCACACAATAATTTAATTTGTGCTGATTGCTGAATGGAGAAGCAAAACAGCACACAAATGTCTTCCCTTCTCATTAATCCATTACTCACCATGTCCATCTTTAACCTCATCAGCGGTCAACCTTCTTCTGGAACTGGCTTCATGCATATAAACTAGACCATCTGTTGCTTGTGATCACTAACTTGGAGTACAATTGTATCTAGTATTTTTGTAATTGATTGTTCAGGGGCATTTGGTTTGCTCGTGAGAATTCAGAGATTGATGTATCTTGTGTCACGTTGGATGGGTGATCAATTGACATATTCAACTCTGAGGAAAAACGACACCGTGTAATGCTTTTGTCTTTCCTTTTCCTTTTTCAGCGATAACTTTGATAAGGCACACACGTAATTCAAATGCATCAATCCACAAAAGCGGCAGAAGTTACACACAAAAAACTTCTGTAGCGAAAGACATGTATAGCACGTACTACGCATATTTTGAATAACTGATTGAATCCGAAGAGTACGCTGCACCGTAAGTCTGTAATCGAAAGAACAGAAATGAGTGAATGGTACATAGATGTTTCTAAGATTCTAAAGAGGGATAGTGCGGCTCGACCAACCATATAGAGATCTCCAAACAAACGGAGCCTCTGGTTGTATATATTTGAAGGATCTTGTTCACAACTGCGGTGGAACAAATCAAATGTGGTTCAGACTAGAAATATGTATGTATTACCTTACCATGTACTTACGAGATAATCTGAGAAGGCGCTCTGCTATCTCTGTCATCTTTGGTCTTGAGTCCACATCAATGCTAAGACATTCCACAGCGATCTCTGTTAGGCTGTAAAGAATGGCCAAGTTTCTTCTTTCTGCAATTTCCTTGTCAAACAATGATGTTGCTTTCTCCCCTTGTACGTGAGATTTAAGGAAATTCTTCACTAAGCTATTAGTTTCATCATGGGTGGCTTTCTTCCTACTGATAAGCTCCAAGATGATGACCCCAAAATTGTAAACATCACTTTGTTGGATCAATTGGTTGTCTTCCATGAATTCTTGATCTGCAGGTCGGCCAACGAAATAATCGCCTGGTTGCTGGCCACTCGCAGAACCCGATATGCCAAAATCTGCGGGTCGGCCAATGAAATATCCCCCGTTGGACGGTGCAGGCCGGCCAATGAAATAATCCATGATTCTTGGAATCAATGGTGCAGGTCGTCGTGAAGGTGGTGCAGGTTGTCGAGGTCGAAAATAAGGGGAATAATAATCGCGCCCAACCACCGACCATGGTAAGCCAAAATCCGAGATCTTTGGCACAAAGTTATCATCCAAGAGTACATTTGATGCTTCCAGATTACCACAAAATAGGATTTTGCCATTCATTTCTGAATTCATATAAGCTACACCATCAGCTGCTTGTGCGGCAATGCGTAATCGCACACCCAAGTTGAGAGGCACCTTTTTATTGCGGTGAAGAATGTCATAGAGGCTGTCTTTGGAGAAAAACTCATAGACTAGCAATGGGATATCGACTTCAAGGCAACAACCTATGAGCTTAAGGATGTTCGTGTGGGTGACTTGAGATCGTTTGATGACTTCGTTTGCAAAATCTTCACTGTCTGGCAGACTGCCAGCAATCGGCTTCCTTACTTTGACTTGTTTGTTGCCAAGAAGACCCCCGTAAACTTCACCATATGCACCTCTTCCAACTAAATTGCTAATGTTTAATATTGTCTTGAGCTCCTCCTCTCGGAAGATCTTTACACTCTTTGACTGTTGTATTGTAGGCCCTCCATTCCTCACGAAATTCCTGTGTGATTTTCTATTGATGATGTCCAAAATGCTCAATTTTTGAAACGCACTAGAGTCATAGCTAGAAATGCTTGCATCTTTTCGATCCTGTTTCATATCATGCGATCCACATACTGGCCTTTGGTCTTCCTTCTCTTGGCATTGGTCATTTTGAAGCGTCTGAAGACATTGCGCAACATCTTGTATTTCATCTGCAGAAGTATTTCTGATTCTCTCTTGGCAATGTCTTTCGGAACTTACTTGCTGCTCAGATGATGAGCCACTGATGACCGGTTCAACAATACTTTCTGTTTTATCAAGCCTATCGACTATATGACTTATGGACGGTCTTTTCTTTGGGTCGAACCTCATGCACTCTATCCCTATCTTGGTGCATAATCTTACTTGATCCAACTGTGTGTCTCCCTCTAGCCGGTTTATCCAACTTTCAGTTACCTATCAAGACACAATGAGGGGTTAGGAATATATATGGTGAAATCTAATTATACGTGATCTACAACATTTGAGACGCGCGCACACATACACAGAGTCCAAAGGTGTATTTGATCCTGGATTCAAAGATACACACTTCTAGTTTAGTTCTTAAGTTTCAAAACTTAAATGTGTAGCTGCAACTTAAATATATAGTTGCATGAGCTACCAAAATATCTACAGTCAGCCATAGTTTTTTTTAGCAAACAGTTAACCATAGCTGGCATATTTGACATCTAGACCCTTGTCTTTTTTTAGAAGGCACATAAATAAAAGTTTGTTTCGCCATAACCAAGTTTTTTTTTTGAAAAGGCCATTGTGGCTAGCTTTATTGATTCAAATCAACACGTACATCGTTTGTAAGATATACGAGTAAGCAACTAAGGGGATCATCGTCCTAACTACAGGATAGAGTATTATGAAATCTAAACTTAGCTAGCTCATGGGCCACAATATTTGCTTCTGTGGGACAATACGAAAATTCAACACTACCAATCTGAATAGCCGTATCCACACAATCACTAGTAGAAAAAGAGTCAAATATCAAGCACATTAGTGCCGGTTTGCTTTTGAGCCGGCACTAATGTGTGCATTAGTGCCGGTTCCAACAGCTAGCCCGCCGCTTTCATTAGTACCGGTTCGTGGCCGACCTTTAGCACCGGTTCAAGCCACGAACCGGTACTAAAGTGATTGGTGGCAGGATGTTGTCAGTCTGGGGCCCCTCCAGCATCTTTAGTACCGGTTCGTGGCACGAACCGATACTAAAGGTCGTCCTACATAAACCCTTCGTCCACCCGAGCTCGCTCTGTTCTTCCCCTTTCCCCTCTCCTCTCTGTTCTTTCCCTCTTCCTGTCGAGCTCATCACACATTTTGCCCAAATTTTGTCAAGATTTGAAGGCCCCCATCCATTCAAATGATCACAAAGGTTAGCAACTTTGTCCTTTCATCTCTCATTGCTAGATTAGCTCTTGCAATGCTTTGTATAGTGATTAATTTATGAGTTTAGTAATTTGGGAGGAAATATATGTGCTAGTATTTGATTTATATGCAATTTGAGGTCAAAAATAACACTTAGTTTGCATATGTAGGTGTGGTTTACTTAGTACCTTCTAAATCTTCGTCGTAACCACAGTCGATCGCCCGCACCGTTCCGTCACCGGCACCACCTTGTGGTGAGCCTCTTGTTCATGAATGTTTTACATTACCAAATTGATGTTTGTGTGATTTGGATATATAGTTACTCGTATAATTATCTTACCCGTACGTTGTTTGTTATACATAGTGCCATGGTTTTGATATCCGTCCCCGTCGGCCCTCGTCCTTGTTATGATTCGGATATGGTATATTCTCTTTTAAAACTAGTTGTTGCATTTTGTGTTTATGACAAATTATGCCCATCAAGTTGACATAGATATTTTTGTCTAGGAGGTTTGTGAACCGGAAATTCCAACCGACCCTATTGTCGAGAGGTTAAATTTAGTTGAAAGAGAAAACGAGTATTTGAAAGAAAAATTGAAAAGAATTGAGGGGGAGAAGATGGAATTGGAGTTGCATGTTGCCGATGTCGTCGATGATCACAAGATCAAGATGAAGAAAATGTGCTTGAAGATTAGAAAGATTAGAAAATATGACATTGATAGTGAGGCTTGGTATCTTTATGCTGTTGGATCAATTGTTACCTTAGTTGCGATCTTGATCGCATTTGTTGTTGCATTTAAATGCTTTAGCTAGAGAATTATTTGTTTGTTGCATTTAAGTCTTGTATGAACTTTATGTATGAACTTTATGTATGAACTTGTATTAATTTGGTCTTTTTGGTGTTGTGTAATGAAGATGAGCCAACAATGGATGTACGATGACCGATGCTCTCCCGAGTTCATTAATGGTGTGCAAACTTTTCTGCTTGCGGCTGAGGCAAACAAGCGGGTGGATGGTTTTATGCCTTGTCCATGTTTTGTCTGTAAGAATAATCACAATTACTCTACGTCAAGAACCATTCACGTCCACCTGTTTAAGTCCGGTTTCATGCCCCATTATAATGTTTGGACCAAGCACGGAAAAAGAGGGATTATGGTGGAAGACAATGAAGAAGAAGAGGACGACGACAGCTATCCTGGCCATGTGTTCCCTGAATACGATGATACAACAATGGGGGAAGAAGCTGAGTCGGCAATGCGGGAAGAAGCTGAAGAAGAGGCATCAGATGAGCCCGCTGATGATCTAGGTCGGGCCATTGCCGATGCAAAGAGAAACTGCGCAAGTGATTTAGAGAAGAAGAAGTTGCAGCGCATGTTAGAGGATCACAAGAAATTGTTGTACCCGAATTGCGAAGCTAACAAGAAAAAGTTGGGCACCACACTAGAATTGCTGCAATGGAAGGCAGAGAATGGTGTATCTGACAAGGGATTTGGAAAGTTGCTGGTAATGATAAAGAATATGCTTTCAAAGGACAATGAATTGCCCGAGAGTACGTACGAAGCAAAGAAGGTTGTCTGCCCTCTAGGTTTAGAGGTGCAGAAGATACATGCATGCCCTAATGACTGCATCCTCTACCGTGGTGAGTACGAGGATCTGAACGCTTGCCCGGTATGCGGTGCATTGCGCTATAAGATCAGGCGCGATGACCCTGGTGATGTCGAGGGCGAGCGCCCCAGGAAGAAGATTCCTGCCAAGGTGATGTGGTATGCTCCTATAATACCACGGTTGAAACGTTTGTTCCAAAACAAAGAGCATGCCAAGGCGATGCGATGGCACAGAGAAGACCGTAAGAAAGACGGAAAGTTGAGAGTACCCGCTGACGGGTCGCAGTGGAGAAAAATCAAGAGAAAGTACAGGAAGGAGTTTGCAGATGATGCAAGGAACGTATGGTTTGGTCTAAGCGCAGATGGCATTAATCCTTTTGGGGAGCAGAGCAGCAACCATAGCACCTGGCCTGTGACTCTATGTTTGTATAACCTTCCTCCTTGGTTGTGCATGAAGCGGAAGTTCATTATGATGCCAGTGCTCATCCAAGGCCCTAAGCAACCCGGCAAAGACATTGATGTGTACCTAAGGCCATTAGTTGATGAACTCTTACAGCTATGGAATGGAACAAGTGTACGTGCGTGGGATGAGCACATGGGGGAAGAATTTGACCTAAAGGCCTTGCTGTTCGTGACCATCAATGATTGGCCTGCTCTCAGTAACCTTTCAGGACAGACAAACAAGGGATACCGCATATGCACGCACTGTTAGGACGATGCCGATAGTATATATTTGGCTAATTGTAAGAAGAATTTGTACCTGGGACATCGTCGATTTCTTCCGAGAAGGCATCCCGTAAGAAAGAAAGGCAAGCATTTCAAAGGTGAGGCGGATCACCGGACGAAGCCTCGCCACCGTACTGGTGCTGATGTACATGATATGGTCAAGGATTTGAAGGTGGTCTTTGGAAAGGGTCCTGGTGGACAACCTGTTCCGAATAACGCTGACGGACGCGCACCCATGTGGAAGAAGAAATCTATATGTTGGGACCTGCCCTATTGGAAAGACCTAGAGGTCCGCTCCGCAATCGACGTGATGCATGTGACGAAGAATCTTTGTCTGACCCTGCTTGGCTTCTTGGGCGTGTATGGGAAGACAAAAGATACACCTGAGGCACGGGAGGACCAGCAACGTATGCACGGAAAAGACAGCATACATCAGGGTCATGCAAGCTACGCTCTTACCAAAGAAGAGAAGGAAATCTTCTTTGAATGCCTGCTCAGTATTAACGTACCATCTGGCTTCTCGTCGAATATAAAGGGAATAATAAACATGGCAGAGACAAAGTTCCAGAACCTAAAGTCTCATGACTGCCACGTGATTATGACGCAACTGCTTCCGGTTGCATTGAGGGGGCTTCTACCGGAAAATGTTCGATTAGCCATTGTGAAGCTATGTGCATTCCTCAATGAAGGAAATATGTCCTAGAGGCAATAATAAAGTTATTATTTATTTCCTTATATCATGATAAATGTTTATTATTCATGCTAGAATTGTATTAACCGGAAACATAATACAGGTGTGAATACATAGACAAACAGAGTGTCACTAGTATGCCTCTACTAGACTAGCTCGTTAATCAAAGATGGTTATGTTTCCTAACCATGAACAAAGAGTTGTTATTTGATTAACGAGGTCACATCATTAGTTGAATGATCTGATTGACATCACCCATTCCATTAGCTTAGCACCCGATCATTTGATTAACGAGGTCACATCATTAGGAGAATGATGTGATTGACATGACCCATTCCGTTAGCTTAGCACACGATCGTTTAGTATTCTGCCATTGCTTTCTTCATGACTTATACATGTTCCTATGACTATGAGATTATGCAACTCCCGTTTGCCGGAAGAACACTTTGTGTGCTACCAAACGTCACAACGTAACTGGGTGATTATAAAGGAGCTCTACAGGTGTCTCCAAAGGTACATGTTGGGTTGGCGTATTTCAAGATTAGGATTTGTCACTCCGATTGTCGAAGAGGTATCTCTGGGCCCTCTCGGTAATGCACATCACATAAGCCTTGCAAGCATTGCAACTAATGAGTTAGTTGCGGGATGATGTATTACGGAACGAGTAAAGAGACTTGCCAGTAACGAGATTGAACTAGGTATTGGATACCGACGATCGAATCTCGGGCAAGTAACATACCGATGACCAAGGGAACAACGTATGTTGTTATGCGGTCTGACCGATAAAGATCTTCGTAGAATATGTAGGAGCCAATATGGGCATCCAGGTCCCGCTATTGGTTATTGAACGGAGACGTGTCTCGGTCATGTCTACATTGTTCTCGAACCGTAGGGTCCGCACGCTTAAGGTTTCGATGACAGTTATATTATGAGTTTATGAGTTTTGATGTACCGAAGGAGTTCGGAGTTCCGGATGAGATCGGGGACATGACGAGGAGTCTCGAAATGGTCGAGACGTAAAGATCGATATATTGGACGACTATATTCGGACATCGGAAAGGTTCCGAGTGATTCGGGTATTTTTCGGAGTACCGGGTAGTTACGGGAGAAGTAATGGGCCTTGATGGGCTTTAGTGGGAAGAGAAAAAAGGCTGCTGCGCCCCCCCTCCCCTTTGGTCCGAATTGGTTTAGGGAAAAGGGGGCCGGCCACCTCTCCTTCTCCTCCACTTCCTTCTCCCTTCCTCCCCTCTTGATGGACTCCTACTAGGACTCCAGTCCTAGTAGGACTCCCATCCTGGCCGCACCAATAGCCTTGGCCGGCCTCCTCCTCCTCCATCCTTTATATACAGGGGCAGGGGGCACCCCATAGACACACAATTGATCATTGAGATCGTTCCTTAGCCGTGTGCGGTGCCCCCTGCCACCATATTCCACCTCGGTCATATCGTTGTAGTGCTTAGGCGAAGCCCTGCGTCGGTAGAACATCAAGATCGTCATCACGCCGTCGTGCTGACGGAACTCTTCCTCGACGCTTTGCTGGATCGGAGCCCGAGGATCGTCATCGAGCTGAACGTGTGCTAAGAACTCGGAGGTGCCGGAGTAACGGTGCTTGGATCGGTCGTATCGGGAAGAAGACGTACGAGTACTTCCTCCACATTGTGTCAACGCTTCCATTGCGATCTACAAGGGTACGTAGATCATACTCTCCCCTCGTTGCTATGCATCACCATGATCTTGCGTGTGCGTAGGAATTTTTTTGAAATTACTACGTTCCCCAACACTCAATGCAATCTCTCAGAAGGTAATTGATCCAGAAATCATACCAAGGTTAGAGAATGATTTGCTGCAATGTCTTGTCAGTTTCGAGTTGGTGTTCCCACCATCCTTCTTCAACATCATGACGCACGTCCTAGTTCACCTATGTGAAGAGATTAACGTTTTGGGTCCTGTATTTCTACACAGTATGTTCCCCTTTGAGAGGTTCATGGGAGTCTTAAAGAAATATGTTCATAACTGTGCTAGGCCAGAAGGAAGCATCTCCAAGGGCCATGAAAATGAGGAGGTCATTGAGTTTTGTATTGACTTTATTCCTGACCTTAAGCCGATTGGTGTTTCTGAATCGCGGCATAAGGGCAGACTGGATGGAAAAGGCACGCTAGAAGGGGAACAAATAATATGTATGGACGGACATTCTCTCACTGAAGCACACTACACAGTTCTACAGAATTCTGCCTTGGTGGCTCCGTATATGGACGAACACAAGAATTTTCTACGCTCCAAACACCCGGAGTGGTCTGATGACTGGATTACACGTGAACAAACCAGGAGTTTCGCCGACTGGTTGCAGACACGTACCATGCATGGCGCCTCGATTGAAGATGACATGTACTTGCTGTCCCAGTTACCATCTTCAAATATAATGACTTTCAAAGGGTACGAGATAAATGGTAATACATTTTACACGATCGCCCAACATAAGAAGAGCACGAACCAAAACAGTGGTGTCCGCTTTGATGAAACAACCAAGACGGGAAAGGAAACATATTATGGTTACATAGAGGAGATATGGGAACTTGACTATGGACGTGGTTTGAAGGTCCCTTTGTTTCGGTGCAAATGGGTCAATATGACACGAGGCAGGGTAACGGAAGACCCACAGTATGGAATGACAACAGTGGATCTCAACAATCTTGCGTATGCAGACGAACCATTCGTCCTAGCTAATGATGTGGCACAGGTTTTCTATGTGAAGGACATGTCTACCAAGCCGAGAAAAAGAAAAGATAAGGAAGTGAATGCATCATACGATGAGCCAAAGTGCCACATAGTTCTTTCTGGGAAGAGAAACACGCAACAAGCTTAGAGTGCGAAGATGGATAATTCCTTTTGGGGCTGCATGCATCACTCTGATGCATAGGCCGGGGCAATCCTTCTTTTCTAAAAAAATGGTGTTTGTGCTTGGAGGTATGCATTATTTATTTGCATTGAACTTATACTTCCTTTTTGCACTTTATGTGTTCAGTTTATATACAGGCTTCACCAAGATAGTTCAGTACATTCTCAGTTTTGTTGCAAATGTTGATGGTTGTGCAACACGAATGCTCAACACCATTGATGATATAGGCAATACTATAAACTCTTTAGACCATTCGATCTTGTACCGACAATAACAACTACGTGATATTTAGCATGGTTCATAAATTTATATGTTTGCTCTATGTAGCCACTCCACAGTGCTGGCTACCAGAGGGGAACACATGGACATTTCTGCTTGAGGCCGAATTAATGTCCCAAGAAGGACAAGGCTTCACGTACCATGAAGTAGAATATGTATGGGAAGGTACTTGTCTAGATGACCGATCAAGATACCGAAGTTTGGGACCTGTTAACTGCGAATCAAGTTGATGCCAGCGTATACATGATGAACTGATAGACCTGTCGGAGCGAACCCTTGGTTGAAATTGGTTAGGAGACTAGGCGGTAAACTGAGTGGTAGTCTTAGTATCTCAATACACAACTACCTACTATGAGAATTGCATTTCTGTTAGAATTTTGAAGAAGGAAATATTTCACCCATGAAAACCTGAGACTCACTAGCCGTGGATTCCGTTGTTTATCATGATAGGGTGAAACTCCATTTTTTTCTAAGTAGATATAGTTATGTTTTGATATGGTATAATACATATATTTTCTGAAATTAAATAATACATATCTTTTGAAAAGTTAAGTACCAAGAACCTAGATGCAAATTAATTGTGAAATAGCACTACTAATTTCATGGTGTAATCTAAGAACAACTGAACAATTGCTTTTCTATCACAAGCAATTCGACGACAATGATGCCAAGGTTCCGTTAAGAAAGGAGACCAAGTACCCATACAATGTCCATTCCTACAACACCCTGTCCTAGCAAACAAGAAGACTCGGTGCAGCCAGCTGCTAATAAGGAGATGACTATGGCCCCCTCGACAACCAAGACAAATAAGACGTTGAACAAGCCAAGAACAAGCAGATGAAATAGATGCTAAACTTATTTTGTGTGTGAGTTGTTATATCATTTCCATCCTTCTAGATTAGTTGCTTACCGGACGGGCACATGTTTTGTCTATATATTTACCCATGACTATGCTTTCAGAATTGATTGAGACCCCCCCCCCTCCTCCATTTCTTTAGGGACCAAGGGATCATTTGTATGCCATTATGTCGGTATTTTATATACTTACCAAAGTTTAAGGAGATCAATATTAAAAAACATCTATATGCGATATGAAAACAAATGTGAAGCTCATTAATACAGTTCATTATGGGCGTATGCTAGAAATTATTATTGAAGTATACTGATGGTAATAAAAATGATACAATAGATTCATTTAATTTGTAAGGTGGTATTAGATACTCCTAAAGGTTCGATGCAAAAAAAAAAAGATACTCCTAAAGGTGTACATGTGCAAAGGCTTAAAGGAAGGAATGTTCATTATAAAGTATGAAATAATTAAATTGTACTTTTACTAGGAGAAATTAAAATGCTTAAATTGTTCTCACATTCTCGTCTTCTGGATACCCCCTCTCTCCTGTGAGTATCTCAACAATTGTAACGCCAAGACTAAATATGTCTGACATGAATGTGAATTTTCCCTTGAAGAATTCCGGTGCCAAATATCCTCTACAAGAAGATTATTAATACAGATCAATGAATTTGCAAGGATTAAAATGCATCCCCATTCCTCTAGTGTGGTCATATTGGTTCTTGAACTTCATAACTAACTATTTTGGTTCATAAACCTAGACCTGAGCATGGGCAGCCCGACCCGTCGACCCAGTCCTAAAAGCCCAGAAAATGCATGTAATGAATCAATAATGTATTATATTTGAAAAATAAGTATAATATATCATTTTTATACCCTGGAAATGATTATTTTACTGATAAATGCCACTATTCATGTGATTTAGTATGGGTTGAGCTCGGGCTTGGTATTTTGAGTTCGGGCTTTGTCAAGCCCGGCCGAAATCCGTTTTTACCCGAGGAATGATCATGTTTACCTACACCATTCTCCTTGTCCATCCGCAAGATTTTCCAACTAATCATGTTTTGGACCAAAATGAAGCACCAAACATACTTTAGGAACCCTGACGGTATCTTTCGGTATTTAATAACAAGAGTGACCACGACAGGTTTAAGATCCATGCCAAAGAAAATGAAAGAGGATGGTTTTCTGGAGACTCACTTACATTGATCCATATATGATTGTAGTAGTAACCTGGGTCTGATCTTCATCAAGGCACCTCGAGAGACCAAAATCGGTAATTTTAGGTACCATGTGATCGTCCATCAGTATGTTATCAGGCTTAAGATCCAAATGAAGAATACGCTTGTCGTGAAGATAACACAAGCCCTCACATATTCCCTTTATTATCTCATAGCGCTTTCTCCATTCAAGTCCCTGAGATGCATCTATAGAGGAAGAGCATATTTTTGTACTTTATATGGTACAATGTACTAAAAAAACTATGAACTCTAAGTGCAGCCTTTTGGTGCTCGCGCTCCATCGAACCTTTTTTTTTTTTGAAACATTCAAAAAATTGCATTTCAAAAATTTCTGAAAATATTTCCACATTGACATACACTACTTTGAAAAGACTTATAAGTGGGCTCAGTTTAGTAGCGAGCATGGACAGGTACCCGCCATTGCTATTTTGGAAAAGTAGCTGTGGCAGGTAAAAAATGCCGTGGACCACTGCTATGTGGACAGTAGTGGCAGGCAAAAATGACCATCCGCCACTTGTATTTTTTTTTACAGATTTACCCGTGTGGTATAAAAGAAGAAGTGACCGGTAACAAACTCGTGCCCGCCACTGGTTTGTCATGCACCAGTAGCGAGCAAAAAGCTTGCCGCCAAAGCAATATTTCGGCAACCTACGGCAAAATTTTCATGATAATGTACACTTATTTATGAATGTATACTACACGTGTGTAAATTGTAATGAGAATATACACTGATTTGTGAGTTATGCAGAAAACAAAGTGAAAATCGTAGGTGTATATAGCTAATTATATTCAAAATCACAAACTTGTCAATTACTTTGTCATGAAATTTTTTACACATGCAGTACACATCAGTGCGACAAAGTTTTTTCAGAATTTGTTTAGCACTTTGAAACATTTTTTATGATTTTTTTTTTAAAAGGGCTCCATGGAGGCCGAGCACCAAAAGGCGTTTTTGTATGAACCCTATGTAATGTAAAGCATTTAAAATAGTTGTGTTTTTGTGTGTGAGTAGCATTTCATAAAGAACACAAAGATGGAAATAACTATTATGATCATGGCTGTACCTGTAATGTACTTATGAAGACTCCCGTTTGGTACATACTCAAAACAGAGCAACCAGTTTCGTATGTCTGCCATGACAAACTTCCCCTCATGGTCTCCAATTGTTTTTTGTGTTTCGGCACAATATCCCAGAATGCGTACTACATTCTTGTGCTTGGCCTTTACCAAGCATTCAACCTCCTTGTCGAATTTCTTCTCTTCCATGTTGAAGGTCAACTTCTTCACGGCAACTATGGCATGTCTGACCATCCCCTGCAGCCTCAACATGTATTATGAGCATCAATAGTGGAGGTGATGTTGTATTGACGCGATTCTAGTGTGCATGACTAGCTGTGACCAGGTTCGAGAAAACTCATTAAATTTGGTCGTACCTTGTAAACAACAGCGAATCCACCCCTGCCAATTTGCCGATCATCGGAGAAACAATTTGTGATGTCTTGTAAAAGTGAAAATGAAAGCTGCATTGGCTTTGCGCTTTCATCAAGCAGAATATGCTCTAGAGCATTAACTTCATTGTCCATTTGCAATGTATCACAGTGCAGTACCCTTGAAATAAGAGCAACGAAATGATGTATGAGTCCACTCAAAAGTTTATGCTAGAAACTTTAATGCAGTAGGGAGACATTCATATGCTTCTCGCTAAAAAAAGATTACACGAGCAATCATGAATGGTATAGAATTATAGAATAAAGATCGTGTGCATCCGACTCCCTAGTTATTTAGGTAGGTATAATCATGGAAGAGACAACGGTTTTGCTAATGCTCGCGTTAAGGAAATCATTCAGTTTAGATGAGAAGAACATCTTTCCACACAATGCTTATTTTTACATTTGGTTTTTTGTACATTTGTTGACAGCAAAATTATTTGCCTCTCACTATGCGGAGAATACATACTACTATGGCTCAAGTGCTTAGGATGACAAGCCTTAATAATTAGTAGGTCCGATTCATGGCTAGAAACAAATTTAGTTGCTTCAAATGAGAATTTAGTGCTACATGTAGCCAATGAACATGATTCGTCACATGGACTTTGCATCAGAACAGATTAGTTCGGTATCTAAGTAACCGCTAGCCCACCCAAACATTTTCAGCACACACATTTGTGGAAGAAGAAGCTGAAAGGATAGATTTACTCTCCTCTCCCCTGGGTCGCCCCCGCGCGGCGACGAGGGGGGAACCCTAGCGCCGCCAAGCCCTCGGCTCCCTCTCCCACCTCTCCTGTCCGCCGCCGCCGGGGCGCGCCGCCGGGCAAAGCCTGGTTGGCGGCGGCGGCGGCGGGATCTCTCCTCCCCACAGCGGCCGGACCTGGCGCCGGTGGTGTTCGGCGACGGTTGGAGGCGCATTGGCGATGGGGCGCGCTGGCGAGGACTCAGGGGGCGACGGCAGGAGCTGCTTCCCCTGGTGGTCGCGTGGGGGGCCGTTCGGGGCGCTCCAATGGTGGTCGTGGTCGATCTGTTTCAGATCTGACCGCTGGTGCCTCGGGCGGCGCGGGGATCTCGGGGCGGCCGCCTCGATCGGTGGCACGCGGTGCGGCCTGCCTGGCGGGCGGCACCCACGGGTGCAGATGGGGGGCCTTTCATGACTGCGTGGGCGGCGTGGTGGTGGCGGCGCTACAGCGGCTCCTCGATGGCCGACCGAAGTTCCATGGAAGGCGTAGTCTCCAACTCGATCTACTCCGGTTGGTACTGGCTACGGTAGCGACTACGGTCGACGCCAATACTGCCTGGATGGATCTGGCGGGTGGGCATGGATCCGGGGGAAACTCCAAGCCGGCGTGGCGGCCGCACCAAAGTCAACGCTCTCGGCGCCGATTACCTTCCTGGAGGCTTCAGTGTGGATCATACGCCCCCCACCTCTGCCACGAGCGCAGGCGAAAGCCTCTGTTCCTCTGTTTGGGCGACGATGGCACTTTGGTGTCGTGTTCCTTCCTGAAGGCGTCGGCCGAGGACTGCTCGGGGTGGTGGAGTTGCTGGTAGTTCGGAGTCGACGCGAGATGGCATGTACGTGGAGCGGTGTGGCATCAACAATATCATCGACGGTGGGTCTCGGCGGCATGGCGCAGTGGAGACTCGGCATCCGATGCGCGGAGATGGACTCGCGCAGGAGGAGGAAGCTGTCTGGCGTCGTGGTGGCATCGACGGTAGCTAGACCATGCAAGGTAGATGCAGCAGTACAACTCTGAAGATGGATTGGTGGCAAGTGGCTGCGGCGGCCTCATACCCGGCAGGCGTTCTGGTTGAGGAGCACGCCGAACTGGTGGGTGCCCATACCTGGCAGGCGTCCTGGTTGGGATCTCAGGTCATAGATGTTAGGTCTGGCTGCGATGTCTGTTTGGTATTAGGCCCAGGCTATCAGCGCCCCTTCATCAATTGGATAGGTGTAGCGGCAGTTGTTGCTTAGACGATGGCTTTAGTGTTACTGTTGTATGAATTTGTAAGGTCCTGTGAGAATAATTAATAAAGTGGCTGCATGCATCGCCCAGATGCAGAGACCGAGGGTCATCCTTCTTTTCTAAAAAACATTTGTGGAAGCAGGAATATTTGTTTGGTACTTGGGCAAAGTCAACCTGATAAAGTGAAACTAACAACGTAACAAATCTTGTAGTTTTTGTGAGCAAGATAAAACAATTCAACACTAGGTGCTCTACAGCTTGGCATCCCCAGTCTCCAATGTGTCTATCTGCCTAGGTGTTTATTGAACTCACTACTAAATAAGTGCCCCCTCCCCCCATTCCCCGCGTCGTCTCTGTGAGGAGGCCAGCGGGGTGCATCTCCACCAGCCACCGCCCCTCGCCGCCGCTGGCAAAACACGTCGGGTGAAGCCCCTCGACGGCTAGCGGCGGAGGGATCCGTCCCGCACGCGTGCTCTGGTCCTGTCGTCCCCTGCCCTCATCCGCATCGAGTCCGCCAGATCTGGCCGGTGCTTCCTTCTGGCCGACTCCCTCCTTTCGATCTGGCCGGCGCGCCGCGGCTGCAGCGGCCTGGCCTCGTGGCTGCCTTGGCGGCGGTTCCACCCGCCGTTGTCTGGTGGGCTGGGCGCAGCGCCCCTGCCCCCACGCTCTTGCGTCGGCCTCCGCCGCCTCCCGCCCTCAAGCTTGCGCCGTTGACCGCCACCCGCAGATCCAACTGCCGCGTCTTTCGCCTCCACCGTCCCCACCCTATCCGTTGTCGTCGTGATCCTTTGTATGCTTGCCAAACGAAGATGGCGTCGTGGCTCCTGCTCCTTGGAGCCCTCCATCTCCCAATTCCCCTAGTAGGCTGCCGCTGTCTCATAGCCTTCCCTGCTGGGGGCGCCGCACCGGTGGTCCTCACCGGTAGCTCTCGGCGTCAACGGTGCCTGCCGGTGTCTCTGCCGATCGGATTCACCTGGATCTGGGGCCGTCCATTTTTAGCGCGGCCCCGCGCTATTTGGCGGCTGCTCTGCATTTCATCGCGTGGAGGATGTGACAGGGCTTTGGGAGAAATCCATGGTCGGCCGACTGGTGCTGGCCGAGACAGCGGCGACGCTTCTCGTCGTTCCCATCTTGAGGTCTTCATCCCCGGTCTTGTGTTGTTTTGGTTGTGCTCTGTGGTGTTCTATGCTTGGTGATGCCCTTCGCTACGCCAGTGGCACACAGGTGCCGTGGTTTCGTCTCGGCCAGGCGTGACCGTTCGAATGTACCCCATGACACAAGTGGTGTCGCGACGTTGTGTAGTCTTGGTTGCCCGGCGCTTTTCGATTGCATCGATGGTGCAGTGTCGTCGTGGTTTAGTCTCGGCTCGCTGATACAGTTCGAGCGCCTGTGGTGGCCCTTTGTTGTGTTGTTTTGGGTGTGCTCTGTGGATTTCTATGCCTGGTGATGCCCTTTGACTACGTCGGTGGCACACAGGTGTCGTGGCGTCGTCTCGGCCCGGCGTGACCGTTCGAATGTACCCCATGAATAGGTGGTGTCGCGGCGTTGTGCAGTCTTGGTTGCGCGGTGCTTTTCGATTGCGTCGATGGTACAGTGTCATGGTTTAGTCTCAGCTCGCTGCTGCAGTTCGAGCGCCCGTGGTGCCCCTAGTTGTGTTGTGTCCCCCCTCGCCATGTGTTGTCTATGTGTTTTTTTTTTTGCTTTATTTCTCCTTCCTGTGCCCCCTGTACTTCTGGTTCACTTGAACCCTATCTTGTATTAGGCTGCAAAGTCTATAGATAACAAATGAATACAATTCAGGTGAGGTGGATTTCTTTCCCCCCTCCAAAAAAAAATCAACACTAGGTTTTGATTGCCATGCTGCTCTTTGCGGTGTCGGGATATTACATTACTTATTATATGCTTCCAACATTCCAAACCCATTAGGAGGCGCCGGGGGTTTAACCTCCCTTTCGAAGAAAATTAAAAAAAAACATTAGAGGTCACACATATGCCTGGTCATTGGCTATATGACATAGATTGGGAGCAAAGGTCACAGATTTTCGCAAATGTGCCTACATTTCCTAAAGATCGTGGGTGCCGTGGCAGAAGCTGGAACTCTAGGAAACATGGTCAAGTGCCGTCGCAGAGCTAGCGGCTGGTTATGCCTGGGGCTCAACTAGCTTGATCAGTACTACTTCTGTAAACTAATATAAGAGCGTTTAGAATACTAAAGTAGTAATCTAAACACTTTTATATTAGTTTACAGAGGGAGTACTTTGTAGGAAGAAATTGCAAGGGGTGGTGGTACTAGGCCTAGGGTTATAGCGGTAGCTGCTAGGACCATCTCCACCACTGATCAAATGGAGCAAACATTTGAAGATCGTAGTAAGCTGGTTCTTTGCAGCCGATGACTAGTAATTGTCTTTGCACGCAAGAAGAAATGAAGTGCCATGGATGGATGGGTGCTCGTCGCCGTCGCATATGTCATGCGTGTGAATATGCAATGGCGAGCTCCATCCAGCAGGAGAGGAGAACGGGGAGCTAATGGGCGACCACGCGATGGTGAGCTTGTCGATGACCCGTCTTGGTGCGGCTGCGACTCTGGCGTGTTGTTGTGCATCGCCATCATCCATGTCAGGTCTTTGCCGTGGGCGCGCTACACCAAGAGCGGAAGATAGGCCCTCATCGATGTGTCGCGTCTTCGTGTGCAGGGAGTTGTCAGGTCTTGCTCGTGGGCGCAAGAGCGGAAGTTAGGCCCTCATCAATGTGTCGCGTCTTCGTGTGCAGGGGGTCGAAGGCGGCATTCCCTATTTGGCGCTTCAAGCGCCCGTTAATATGTGTTTTGTGAACCGGCCATTTTCTCTGTTAAAAGAGCAAAGGAGAGTGGGCGGTGACGGAATCTAACGTGGGACCTCAAGCTTCACAGGGAGCACGCCAACCAATAGGACACCGCACTACATGTGACTACTAACTTCGTTTGTCTCCTCTTATTATTTCTCTAGTTCGCGAAGCCCCCGGTTTTGGGGACCTTCCCAAACTGGTTTCATTTTTTTGGAATGGTTTGTTCTGTTTTTTCTTTTCTTTTTCTAGTTTCTTTTTTTTTTTTTTTGCAAATGCGTGAAATTTTTCAATTTTTGCAATTTGGTTTAAAAAATAAAAAAATTTATTCAAATTCGTGGACTTTTTCAAAAATTGATGAATTTTTTTTCAATATTGATGAACTTTTATTTTCAAATTCGTGAACTTCTTTTTAGTATCAATGAATTTTTCGTTAAAATTTGTGAACTTTTTTCAAAATCGATGAGCTTTTTTCAAAATGGATGGACCTTTTTTTCAAAATTGATGATCTTTGTTTTCAAATTCCATCAATTTTTTAAATTTCGTGAACTTTTTATAAAATGGATGAACTTTTTTAGTTCAATCATCTTTTTAAGAAACTGATGAAATTTTCAAATTCGATGAACTTTTTTCAAATTTCATGAACTTTTTTGAATTCGATGATGTTTTTTTCAAACTCACGAATTTTTTGTCAAAATCCATGAACTTTTCTGAATCCATCATAAAGTTTTTTTTTTCACTTTTTGTCTCAAATGCGATCGAGTACATGGGCCAGCCCACCGGCGGCGGCGCGGGGGCACCAGGGAGCTTTCCTGGCATCTAAGACGCCGAATAGGAGCTCCCATCAAAGGCGAGCTCCGGCTCACCGTGGCGGCGTGGCATGTGCACACCAGATGCTTGACCAAAAGCCAGAGCTTGTCATGGAGGCGAGCACCAAGGCGAGAGCTATGGAGGATTGCGAGGTCGACGGACATTAGAGGTACACATCAACCAGCTCCAAGGGCTTCTTCGCCTGGTACCTTGCCTTCTTTGGGAAGGGCAGACGCCACTGCTTCTCGGCAAGACATGCATCGCACAGCTCATCGGCATGTATGATGTGCGGTAGCTTGCACACGAGGTCGCCACGAGCCATGCTTCGCAGCCCGTCGAAGTGCTGGTGTCCAAGTCGAGCATGTCAATGTTAAGTGTCGAAAACATGGTCCACGGTGAGGCACACAGCATGCACAGGGCCAAATAATAACTTGTGGAGACAATTTAGTCCTCGGGTTACCTTGATAAGTACCCCGCGGTGGATGTTGATGTCAGAACCAGCACTTGTTGAGTTAGCCGAGGCTCACCACGTTGCTCTTGAGTGTCGGGATAAAGAAGACGTCCCTGAACGCCCTGTGGTCACCCCGGTTGTCGGGGAAGAGGACGGTCCCGTGCCCGTGGATGTCAACTGTCGAGCCATCTGTGAACCGTACCTTCCCGATGATCAAACGGTTCAGCTCTGCCAACGCGATGACCGAACCCATATGTGGTTCGTGGCGCCGGTGTTAAGGAACCAACCCTCGTTACGGTAGTCACCCAAGCTTAGGTGTGGCCACGGCTCTCTCCTCACCGAGAAAGACGTAATCACACACACTCACGTTATCGGGGAGCCATCTCCCGCAAATTCGATGGACCCAAAACACTTTGTTGACAGGGTGTGGCCGAACTGAGTCACCGTGCAATCATGCACAGACTGGATGGTCGCCAGCATCATGGTCGGGACATGGCCCACCAGACGTGTCGGGGCCGCGGTTGCCGGGGCGTGGCTTCCCCACGCCTGTGCCTTCATCGCCTCCTAATCGATAGACCCCGAGAACAACTTTGTCGGGGAGCCGCCTACCACAGTAGGGATGGATTTGCTAACGGGATCCGTACCTCCTACATGGACTCGACAGTTGCCGCCCCCGTGGTCACCGGAGGCGCTAGACCTATTGCATTGATTCGACATATGCCTACATCATTCCCGATCCATTGTCTCTGTCAGCCTCGACGAGGTTCGCCTCTGCTGCAGCCGCCTCATTAGGCACTCTCTTGCGGCAATCACGGGCCTAGTGGCCCTTTATGCCGCACTACAGGCACTTGTCCCAGTCTTCATTGTTGGCAGGATTGCGTGCTGGCCTGCCCTGCTGTTGGGGCCGTCCAGGTTTCTGCCCGCGGTTGCCGCTGCCACGCTGCGCGGCGCCTCCGCATCTGTCGGGGTTGTTGCCACTGCTTGAGGCGCCGCCACAACGAAACTGAACTTTTTCGCCTCACTCCTCCGTGAGAAGAAGTTGTCCGCCGCCAGAGCTTTCGCGGTTGCCATTGAGGCGGTCCTCGAGCACCCGCAACCGGCCCCTGAGCTCCTCTATGGAGAGCGCACATAGGTCAAGCAGAGTCTCGATAGACATTACTACATGTGTAAAATGGGTGGGGATGACGCGCGGGGTCTTCTACACGATCCACTCGTATTGACTGTGTCACCGATCATGTGAGCTGCTTGGTGAGTCCGTCGATACTCATGGCGAAGTCGTGGACAAGCTTGCCGTCCTTGAAGGTGATGTTTTCGGAGTCTACCCGCAGTTGCTGCCGAGGTAATGGGTCCTGATGGACACCCATGCCTCCGTGGTGCTCACCTTCGCCGCGAGCATGCCATGCATCTCCAGCGGGGTAGAGTTGACAAGCGACGCCACAGCATTCCTATCCTCCCTCCCGGAGATGGTGTCGTCCTCCATTGGGTACCACAGGTTTGCCACCTCAAACGACCTCGCGTACAATCCGTTAGCACAACCTCATTTCCGCCACCACCGCGACGCCGCACTAGGTTGTGATCGTGGCTCACCGAGCATCGTCGCTGAGCGAGCGGAGGTGGCGAGTTGGAACCGTTCGCCACGACCCGCGACTTGAAGTCGACAGAGCCGTCATGGTGTTGTTGCCGCTCCCTCCCTTCGTCGGATATGACCGCTGAAATGACGCTCTGGTGCCAATTGTCAGCCTCAACTATCAAGTAGCTAACTCTCTCGGGATCGAACGAAGTGGATCAGAAAAATATTTTCCACTAGGATGGACCAACAGAGAGGTGTACACTCACGCACACACATGCGTTGGAGATGCTGCTCGGCTAGTGCTAGTAGTGTTTGAAGATTGCTTGCTGGTTCGTATTGGCTTGATTTACAATGGAGGATACATGTCCTTTTAGGACCTGGGAATGACAAAAATGCTCTACAGGCTGAAGCAGAGGCGTGTCTAGCTGCAATCGAGGGGGCGAGCAGGCGAGCAGTGATGGTGTTCATCGTATCGTGCTGGAGTATCTGATTCTCTGTCCTTGGTACAAACTCTCAACTCTGGTGACTACGATAGTGCTGAGCTTGGAGTCCTGTTCCGTGAAGCCAGTAGTTGTATTCTTCACTTTGATTCTTATGAATTTGTTTTTTGCCCGACGGGTATGTAATTCCGTAGTGCATTCTTTAGCGCAGTATGGTTATCATGCGGCTGTGTCATCCACTGTTTGGTTGGATCACATGCCAGGTTTTGTTTTAGACTTGGCTGCTAGCGACTTTGATGCACCCGTTGGTTAATGGAAAGTTTTTTCTTTAAAAAAAGGACCTGGGAATGACACTATCATGGTTACTACCATGAACATGCACAACACACATTCCTATCTAGTACTAGGAAACTATAGTACGTACTACCATGTACAACTTCGTTACAACGCCAAGGAAACTACTTAGTCTTTACAAGCCAACGAAACTACCTGCCCAACGTGTTGTGCCTCATAGGCAAGGGTTTGAGCTCACAAGGAGGCCGTGATTTCCTACTTAGGAAAAACCGGTGCGCAATTTATTCGTGGTTTCCATGCCCAGGGAAATGACGGCGATCGCCTCGAAACAGGCTCTCGCCCGCTTTATGTATAAAATAATAACACCAAAATTACATGGTTGAATGATACTATATGGTGAGATAGCCCTAAGAGACACCAAATCCCTAGATAACTGGACAATATAAACACACGCCTCGGATCCCTTATTACCAAACGAGGACTCAGGTTTGCCTTGGTCTTTGAGTCAAAGCCGTAAACGCACTGGGGTGGGTAGGGTGGATTGGGGGGCTGATCGGTGAGTCGTGACAGAAGACAAAGGATTAGGGACAGATGAAGAGTTCCATCCTACAAGTTCAAGAACGACTAGCTCTCATACATGGTACTACTCTCGCCTCTCGGAAAGACAGGAAGAGGGAAGATTACCACGTGAACAAGATCACCACTTTACTAGGAACCTCAAAAGAGGAAGGAAGGATGGAGGCAGCACGGTCCGAGTTAATTAAAATGGAACCAAGAATTAATATGTATGCATATGAAGAAATTAGGAGAGCAGAAAAGACAGATTTATACGTACCGCGACAATGGATTGGATCGGTGAAAACTAATCGTTCAGAGCTGAATCGCAGACCGATGAAGAGAGAGAGAGAGAGAGAGAGAGAGAGAGAGAGAGAGAGAGAGAGAGAGAGAGAGAGAGAGAGAGAGAGAGAGAGAGAGAGAGAGATGAGATCTGGATCACCGTGGCCTGAGCTCTAACGGTGCGTAGGTGGTTGGTGTCTTCCGGCCAGATCAAAAGTAGTATGTTTTTTGTTGGCGCACTTTTGGAAACAACAGCTACGTCCACCACAAAGATGCACATATTCTGTCTCCTCCTTGTGCACTGCACTTAGTTGCATAGATCAGCATGAAAACCGAGACAGCACTTGAACTAAAGCACGCCTCGGATGGAAGCTTTCTTTCGCTGCTAGTGCTTTCACATACTTTATATCGTGGCCTCAGTTTTTTAAGAAAAGGACAGCCCCGGCCTCAGTGGGCACCAATATATAACTCTCAACGAATCCAAGTTATATTATACTCCTACATACTCCCTTGGTCCCATAATATAAAAGCGTTTTTGACACTACACAGAGGGAGTAATATATATATATACATAATAGATTACACAATTGAGCTTACTCTGAAAAGGAGAAAAAAGGAGAAGCAGGGCGACGTCTCCGCTTGTGCTACAGAGGAATGAACACCTGCCGAAATTTACAGAACGCTATATATACTCTCTCATGCATGTAGGCCATTGAAGCTGGCACTCCATCGCTGTTTCGTCAGATTAACCAAACATCTGGCTATGGTGTACGATCGGGTCTTGAAACAGCCACAAGGAACCACAAGAGAACCGAATATCAGGAACATGTATGTATAGCTGCTTAATGGAAGAAATGCACACTTATTGCGCGAGTGAAAAGTAGCCAATAGTAGTCAAATTCCGCGATATAGAGTACCACATTTATTTATTTATTACGTAGTGATCTAAACGCTCTTATATATCTTTACAGAGGGAGTACGTTGAGTAGCATATCTTTCTTTTTTCTTTGAGAGTAGACAGGTTCCGTGTCCACATCGTTGCGACAGAATGTGGCCCAAACGCACAGGACATGCACAACCCTGGCCCATGTTGGTGCTAGTACTGTAGTGAGTCAACTGATTTTATTCGTATTGTAGTGGTTTTCTAGCTGGTTTTCTCCAAACGAGAATGAAATCAGTAGGGAAGTTTAAAACCCTTAAAACAAAAAAAAGTGAATTTCCAAACAATATTTGAGACCATTTTTTACAAAATACAAAACATTTTTAAAACTTCTGTGAACAATTTTTTTAAATATGAGACTTTCAACATTTTTTCAAAAAAAAAAACAACATGCACTTTTTTCATGAAAGAGAATATTTTCAAAAGAGAACCGGTACAAATACAAGGAGAGATACAACATAAAAGGAGAAAAAGAAAAAGCAAGACAAGAATCTTCCTACAACAAATAAATGACTCAAACACCGAAAATGGTCTGCTAGGCTAAGCACTAATTGGCAGGTCCATGTGTTAGCTCGGGTTGCTTCGTGCGTGCGTTCCACCGACACTTTGTTATGGACCCAGTAGTAAAACTGCAGCCTTGCCTTGTTTGCATCAACAACAAACTTCAATCTTTTTTTTTGTACAATGAAACGGCGGTCCAAGCGCCCAGACTATTGCATTAATCCCGAGAAATAATTTACATGTAGAATTACAAATCCCTGCATTAATCTCTGAAGCAGGGGCAATGCCCTCTAGCATGATCAGAATTAGTGCAACTAAACCTATGGATAGGAGAAGCTACATGTTTTGTGTGATTGCTAACCTCGTAGCACCATGCGCTATATTGTTTCGATTTCTGTTGACATGGTAGACCTGAATGTTCTTGCACTCTGTCATTGCACAAAAGTCTACTAAATAGCTTTTTATCTGCCAATTCCCTGGTTCCTTCAATGGTGATATTTTTGCTGCAGCTTTTGCAACGATGAGGTTGTCTGTTAGCACTGCGGCTTCGTGAATGTGCGGTGATTCCAAGAGATTTGCTGCCAACTTGAGAACTTGTGCTTTTGCTTGAACGGCTGAATTAGCTGTCATCCCTGTAGCTGAAATGGTTGCTTGAAGATTCAAGTAACCTTGCTTGAGTTGAATGTAGACACATATTCCTGCTGTGCTCCTTAATTTCCATTTTGGATCTCCTGTAGATTCCATGATGCATCTATGAAGATTGTGTATTGTGTTGAAAGCTTGGATGCATCAATTGTGTTTCCCTGCTTGAGTTCCTCCTTTATGTTCTAGATACGTATTTTATTCCTGCATAGATTGTTATGACATGTTTCCAATTTAAAAGAATTTGTAATTTCTTGTGCTGCAAAAGAGACTTGTACAGGAGAGCCTTCTTTCCTTTCGAAAAGCTTTTCATTTCTAGCTTTCCAAAGACACCACATGAACGTGAAAATGTTGCTTAAACTTGCATGAGGATGGTCTGAATTGAGTAGGTTTAAAGTAATGGTAATGATTGAAGTGGAATTAAAAATAAATTCATCCATTCTAATGTACCATGGTTTTGCAAACCAAGTTGCTCTAGCATAAGGATAAGTAAAAAAGATATGCAGTTCATCTTCTTCGGCATTGCATCTTGAGCATTCTTTATCTATATGCTTCGAATATTTACCTCCTCTTTTACGTGTTGGAAGCGCTTTCCTAATTAGCCTCCATGCAAACGTTTGGATCCTCGATGCAATGTCTTTGGCCTTCCATATCTGCTTTAAAAGGGCTTTTGTATTGTCTGGAATGACTCTTGGTTGCGGTTGTCCTTTGTGTTGCATCACTGGTAGGCATAATTTATAAGTACTTTTGGAGTTGAATTTTCCTGTTTGAGTTAGTTTCCAACACAAAACATCTTCTCCATCGAATTGGATAATGGGCGTTCAGATTATCTCTCTGGCAGTATCATGATCGAAAAGATTGCAAATAAGATTAGTATTCCAAAGTTTCTGATTTGGCGGCCAAAGGTCTTTGATTGCTACAGGATAAGGAAAATGGTTATCTTGGATAATCAGATGATCTAGATTGTGCCCCCGCCATTATACCAAGGAGACCTCCAAAGAGATATCTTCCCTTCGGTAAGTTGGTAGAAAGAATTGTTGATGAGAATAGGGCTAACTTTGAGGATGCTTGTCCAAAATGAAGATTTAGGAACGTTGTGGTTGGCTCTCCAAAAGGAAGTATTAGGAAAATATTTAGATTGAAGGCCTTTGGAAATGTGACTGTTGGGTTCATCCATTATTCTACAAGCAGTAGAAAGGATTAATTATAGCTCTTTTAGTGGCTTGCATGTTCTTGATACTTAGTCCACCTTCATTTTTAGGGGAGCATATGTCCTTCCAGGCTCTAAGGCAAAGATATTTAGCACTGGTTTCTTGTCTAATCCCTGTCCACCAAAAATTCATAATGATAGCAGTGAGCTTTGACAATATTCTTTTAGGAAAAAGGAATGTTAGAGATATAATAAATGGGGACTGAAGCAAAAACAGAATTAATTAGGGTGAAACTTCCTGCGTGTGAGAGTTTATTCGCTTTGTAGCAAGCAAGTTTTGCCTTGAATTTGTCAGTGACAAAGTTGTAGGCAGAGGCCCTAGTTTTGGCTTGAACAATGAGAGGACAACCCAAGTGAATGGATTTTTTATCTATAGTAGGAACAAGAAAGATGTCCTTGATGGCATTTTGAGTGTTGATGTCAACTCATTTGCTTAAAAGAATAGCATATTTGCTCCAATGTGGAGTTTCACCAAATTGAGTGCAGAAATGTTGAATGATTCGATTCATTGTGGTGGCTTCTTGGAAGGTGGCCTGGCCACAAACTAACAAGTCATTAACGAACATGAGAGAGAAGGGCATTTTGGTCCGAGAGAAATACCGGTCAAATGATTGGATATCATGCATGGCCACCTGCATAGAGAAAGAAAGCTCATTAGTGGCAAGGATAAAAAGATAAGGCGAGAGGGGACAACGTGGTTTGATTCCTCTGTTGCTACAGAATCTCGCATATGATCTGCCATTGATAATGACAGAGAATATTGAATTGGAAATGCAGGCATGGATTAAATTAATAAAATGGTCAAGTCCATGGGGCTTGGGCGGCCACGGAATGGATAAAGTGGACCAATGAGAGTGGGGGATTTTTACTCTACTACTGCACAGTCGGGTATATTTAAGGGTCGCGGCCATCGTGGAGTAAAAATTATCCTCCTCTAACCATTATAAGGGTTTGGTAAGGTGCACAAGAAAACGTGAATTTTTACTCCTTTGACCGATTATAGGATCAATTAGAGATCCTACAACCTCATTCGTAGTTTCCAATTTTTTGGGGGTGTTATTCGCAGCATTGTCGCGCACCGACAACGCATCGCAGCATGGTAACACCCCAGTAGCATCGAATTGCAGCAAACATCGCATCATGTTGGGGCTCCCTACATCCGCCTAGTGATGTTTCCATAACACCGGCTTGTGGTACGCCTCACATCATGACAGCAGCCCTTCATACGGCGCCCCCTCACAAAACCGGCTAGCTATACGATGTGGACGCAACAATAACGTACTCCCTTCGATCCAGCTAGAAACATCCATTTCAGCAACAAATTGATATGAATCAAATGGGGGTAAGACAAATTAGCTGAAAAAAGATGGCATAGTAACAATGATGCCACTTGCAATCAGACCGAGTAGCTACTAACTTCTTTCTTTTTAGTGGTAATAGCTACTCCCTCTGTAAATTAATGTAAGAGCATTTAGATCATTAAAGTAGTAATCTAAATGCTCTTATATTAATTTAAGGAAGGAGTACTAGCTAGCTAGGGGTCCTGTCACTTGAGGGGCTGAAAATTCTCAGCACATGCTGATGTGAACGCAAAGAGACAAGCATCCCGTGTGAATGCTACGCATCACACCGCCCGACCAAAGGAAATTGTGATGGGGTCATCAGACGGCGCAGCGCGTGGCTGATGCCTCGTTAAATCAGTCGGATGTTTTCAAACGTTTTCTATTTGGTTTTCCCTATCCACCTTTATCCGATATAAACCAGTTTCAATTGTAAACTTATCAAATTCTATTTTAAAGGAGAGTGTGCTATTTCACACCCCTGGGTGGCCTCTAGTGCCGAGACCCAAAAGGCCGGCCAAAACTGGGCTCCATCAACCTGTCCGCGGAACCGGTCGTGAGACGAGCATGGTCCTGCTGTTGGGCGCGAGACGAGCTCGGTCCTGCTGCCGGACGCGAGACGGGCTGGTCCTGCTGCTGGGTGCGGGACAAGTGATGAACCGCAACTGAGGGAGAGCCCATCCTTCGACAAAAGTAGCGCCCGGACGCCGAGGAGAGGGGTCAAAGACCGAAACAGTCCACCTGCATACGAGCCGACCCCAGCGGAGAAGCCAACCGCTGCCACAGCCGGAACCGCCGAGCTGCCATGTAGACACCAAGCAGCAGGGAGGCCACCATACCTCCCGCCGCCGCCATAGCCCACGACTAGAGCAGCCACCATGCCGGGCAGCTGCCCAAACCCGTGCCGCTCGCGGGGACCAAGCCGTAGGTCCGCTGGAACACGCAACCACCGGCCACACCTCCGCCCGCCAACCCCGCCACCACATGGATCGACGCCACCACCGGGAGACCACTGGGAGCCCCATCCACCACTGCCACACCCGTCACAAGCAGCGGGTGCTGCACCACCCTCAACGAGGACGAGCACGATAGCAGCTCGCAGGCTCGCGGCGCCCAGATCTGGCACGCTAGCCCTGGCCGACACCGCCTCCTCCCCATCGCACGCCTGGGCATCCATGCTGCCGCCGAGCCCAGCCCGTCGCCCACCGTGGACCACTGCCGTTCCCCGCCGCCAGGCCTCGCAGATCTGGTGCGCGCCACCGTGCCCCAACGAGGAGGGGAAGAGAAGGTGGAGGTTGCCTAGGGAGACGCCCCGCCGCCGCCCTCACTGGTGCACGCCGGGGCTTCGTCGGCGGCGGCGAGACGGGAAAGGGGAGGGAGGAGACCCGGCGGCGGCGCTGGAGAGATCGCCCCCCGTGTCGCCAGAGGAGGGCGACGCGAGGGCGTGTTTTTCAGAACGCGAGACTACTTCGCCAGGCCTACATTCTTTTCTACGAAAGAGTCGAACAACCAAAGGACAACGAAGTTCTAGAAGAGCATCCGCCTGGCTACTGATGAAGAGAAAGATTGATGAAAAGGGAAACATTTATGATTTGTGATTTGTGTCTTGTTTGTTTTTGCTTATATATTTAGCGATCAGCACATCGTGATTTAATTTGTGGAGTGAGTAATTCCATTGTGGGAGGGCTTGGACTTTGGACTGAAATCTCCAATACTATTGCTTTTACTTTGAATTCCGCAATTCAATTTGGCTGTAAAGAAATAACTTCATCGATTTGCAAAGTGTGTTCATATTTACTTTTTTCACTGTTCTTTTTTTATATGTTTTTCCTCACCTGCAATTGCAAGCAAAAACCAGATTGAGGATTCGATGTCTTAAATCCAGATTCAGATTTTCCTTTTTTTTCTGTAAAGCATACTAGCATAGTTCAGAAATTTCAACTACATGTATGTGGGTGCCGTTCACTACTGAATATTGGCAACATATGTACATGTTCATTGTTTCATCACCTACAGTCCCAACTCGCAAACAGAACCGAACCCTGCATCCCAGATAGGTTCGGATTCAAGGGGTCGGTGAAATCGAAGAGCGGGATACTCTAGCTGTGCTCATATTTGTTTTTTTAGAGAAAAAGGGCTCTCGGCCCCGGCTCCACTTGTATTACCAAATGAAACCACAGCATTCAGGCATTCTGTTACAAGCACGCGGGGGGGGGGGGATAATCAGCAACACACGCTGCCCCGGCAAGATAGAAGTTCCAGCCTCCACAGATAAAGTGCCAGAAAACAACTACCAGAATAGAGAGCTAAGCTCCAGCAAACATAAAAGAACTAACATCTCGAAGGGAGAGGGAGAAAAACTGGGGGGACGCGCCCCAGATCTTAGACATTGTTGCAATCGAACAGCAGCTCCGAGCACTTCAGGAGTCCTAGCCAGGGTTTGGCCACATCAGGAGGGGGGGTGCACGCGCTTCCCGCTCCAGATTTCTCACCAAGTGCATCCCTCTTTCTTTTACAGTGCCAGAGCACCGGACCATCCAACTGCTTAGTATAGCAGCAGTTTTCCTCCACAACACCTGCATCCCAAGTCAGGGAACACGTTTGAAACAAATGTCATTGCGGATGTTTCCACATAGCCCAAAGGGCAGCAAAATGTAATAAACAGTCCACTGAGAGATTTTTGTGATTAAACCACCAAGCTAGCATGCTCTCAATGGACATTCCAGCTTGCTTATTAGATATGTCAAAAATCCTCTATCGCAACAAAGCAGCCAAAGAATAAATGTTCGATAGATTCAGATTCTCCACAAAAAAGACAGGTAGCATCATCTACATGTTGTCTCTTTTGCAGGTTGTCTCTCGTTAAAAGCTTGTTTTTGGGCACAAGCCATAGAAAAATCTGGATCCTAAGGCGAATATTAATTTTCCAAATAACTGTAAGGTTACCCGGATCAATTCCCCTAAAATTAATAAGGTTGTAGAAAGATTTAACAGTGTAGACACCTTTGGCTTCAAAATTCCAGCGAACGGTATCTTCAACGTCGTTTAAGTTGATATGAGCTACGCGGCTGAACAAATCATCCCAATCTGCTAGGAGCTTATGGGTGAAACACCTTCTAAAAGTAATTTTTAGATTGGTGCCATCCCAGACCTCGCTAATAGAAACATTATGGTCATTGGCAATAGAGTATAGATCCCAATACTGGGTAGCTAGGGTAGTATGCCCCATCCACTGATCTTCCCAAAATCTAGTACTCTTGCCATTCCCCACTATCCAGGAATAACCTACATTGGCAGCTTTAGCAGCCCGCAGGATCCCTTTCCAAAATGGGGAAGCACCATTTTCAGGACAAGTAAAAATATTAGGGATGTGAGTCCTATACTTAGCATCAATAATTTGTTTCCAAATTTTGCCCTCGTCCAGGAAATATCTCATGATCCAAGAGGCTAAAAGACATAAATTCATATCGGCAATATTAGGGATGCCCAGACCCCCATGCTGCTTTTATAGAGTTACATTCCCCCAGGCAGCAAGATGGTATTTAAAATGACCCTCATAATCGTCCCAAAAGCAGTGAGCTAGTTGAGAATTTATTAGATTAATGGCCCATTTTGGGAATTTGATAATCCTCATAAGATAGCTAGGGATAGTGGATAGGCAAGTCTTCACTAAAGTGAGTCTCTTTCCAGAAGACAGAAGTCTCCCCCTCCATCCAACTCCTCTCTTGATAATCTTATCAATAGTAGGCTGAAGCTCACTTTTCTTAAGCTTTCTGTGATGAAGAGGGGCACCTAAATATTTAATAGGGAACTCACTCAATTTGCAACCAAGTATTTGCGCAAATATATTGGCATCATCCTCATTAATATTAATGGGAACTAGGTCACATTTGTGAAAATTGATCCGCATACCAAATAGATGTTCAAAGCAGGAAAGTAACCACTTAAGAATTCTCACATGGGATTTATTATTGCTGAGGAAAAGTAAGGTGTCATCCGCGTATTGCATACTAATGACGCCAGCAGGATTGGAACTAGGGAAAAGACCTTCCAGGATATCATTTCTGGAGGCTTTTACAAGAATTCTAGTAAAAACATCGGCTACTAGGTTGAAAAGCAGAGGGGAATATGGGTCCCCTTGCCTCACTCCTTTGCCAGCAATAAAGAAATAACTATTTTTATTATTAATAGTAACCCCAACAGAACCTTTGTATAAGAGGGATTTAACTTTCCTCATCCAATTAGTACTAAAACCCCTCTTATACATCATGTCTACCAGGAATTCTCTGTTGATCATGTCATATGCTTTCTCGTAGTCTAATTTAAACACAAAACCAGACTGCTTGCTGGAGTGAACAGAATGAATAATTTCATGGGCTGCAATAATGCTCTCAGCTATATATCTGCCTTTTATAAAGGATGTTTGGTTCATAGAAATTAAGTCTTTGCAGATGGGGCCAAATTTATTGGTGGCACACTTAGCAAAGATCTTAAAACTGCAATTTATCATAGCAAGAGGCCTAAATTTCTCCATCTTAGTGGCATCAGCCTCTTTAGGAACTAAAGTAAGTAGGGAGAAATTGAGTCTATATAAGTCTAGCTCACCTTTCTCACAATCATTAAATAAAGCAAATAAGTCACCTTTAATAAGGTCCCAAAATTGTTGATAAAACAAAAAAGGAAAGCCATCTGGCCCAGGGGCTCCTTCAGCATATGAGCCAAAGACAGCATCCTTTATCTCTTTTTCTGAGAAGGGAGTATCCAAAATGCAATTATGTGCATCAGTCACCCTCTCTCCATCTTCCCAAAAATCATTTTTCAGGTTGATGTTAATTTTATCTTGGAAACCAAATAGAGTTTTGTAGAAGTTCACAGCAATATTCATAATACCATCAGGATCAGTTACAATACCTTCATTACCTTCCAGCGCCATGATCTGCTTCTTTCTCCTTTTCTGATTAGCTACAGCTTTGAAATATCCAGCATTTAAGTCCCCTTCCAGAATGTCTCTCTCCCTGGATCGCTGTCTGTCCTTAATTTCTTCTTTTCTCCAGATATCTTCTAGGTCCCCTGCAATTTTTTGTTGGAAATATGCCCTAGAGGCAATAATAAATTGATTATTATTATATTTCCTTGTTCATGATAATCGTTTATTATCCATGCTATAATTGTATTGATAGGAAACTCAGATACATGTGTGGATACATAGACAACACCATGTCCCTAGTAAGCCTCTAGTTGACTAGCTCGTTGATCAATAGATGGTTACGGTTTCCTGACCATGGACATTGGATGTCGTTGATAACGGGATCACATCATTAGGAGAATGACGTGATGGACAAGACCCAATCCTAAGCATAGCACTAGATCGTGTAGTTCGTATGCTAAAGCTTTTCTAATGTCAAGTATCATTTCCTTAGACCATGAGATTGTGCAACTCCCGGATACCGTAGGAATGCTTTGGGTGTATCAAACGTCACAACGTAACTGGGTGACTATAAAGGTGCATTACAGGTATCTCCGAAAGTGTCTGTTGGGTTGGCACGAATCGAGACTGGGATTTGTCACTCCGTGTAAGCGGAGAGGTATCTCTGGGCCCACTTGGTAGGACATCATCATATGCGCAATGTGACCAAAGAGTTGATCACGGGATGATGTGTTACGGAACGAGTAAAGAGACTTGCCGGTAACGAGATTGAACAAGGTATATGGATACCGACGATCGAATCTCGGGCAAGTAACATACCGATAGACAAAGGGAATTGTATACGGGATTGATTAAGTCCTTGACATCGTGGTTCATCCGATGAGATCATCGTGGAACATGTGGGAGCCATCATGGGTATCCAGATCCCGCTGTTGGTTATTGACCGGAGAACGTCTCGGTCATGTCTGCATGTCTCCCGAACCCGTAGGGTCTACACACTTAAGGTTCGGTGACGCTAGGGTTATGGAGATATTAGTATGCAGTAACCCAAATGTTGTTCGGAGTCCCGGATGAGATCCCGGACGTCACGAGGAGTTCCGGAATGGTCCGGAGGTAAAGAATTATATATAGGAAGTGCTGTTTCGGCCATCGGGACAAGTTTCGGGGTCATCGGTATTGTACCGGGACCACCGGAAGGGTCCCGGGGGCCCACCAGGTGGGGCCACCTGCCCCGGGGGGCCACATGGGCTGTAAGGGTTGTGCCTTGGCCTATATGGGCCAAGGGCACCAGCCCCAAGAGGCCCATGCGCCAAGAGAGAAAAAAAGGGGAGAGTCCTACAAGGGGAAGGCACCTCCGAGGTGCCTTGGGGAGGATGGACTCCTCCCCACCCTTGGCTGCACCCTTCCTTGGAGGAAGGGGCAAGGGCTGCGCCTCCCCCTCTCCCTTGGCCCTATATATAGTGGGTAAAAAGGAGGAGCAAACCAATCTAAGGCCTGGCGCCTCCCTCTCCCTCCCGTGACACATCTTCCTCCTCCCGCAGCGCTTAGCGAAGCCCTGTTGGAATCCCGCTACTTCCACCACGCCGTCGTGCTGCTGGATCTCCATCAACCTCTCCCTCCTCCTTGCTGGATCAAGGCGTGGGAGACGTCTCCGTTTCGTACGTGTGTTGAACGCGGAGGTGCCGTCCGTTCGGCGCTAGGATCATCGGTGATTTGAATCACGACGAGTACGACTCCATCAACCCCGTTCTCTTGAACGCTTCCGCGCGCGATCTACAAGGGTATGTAGATCAACTCCTCCCTCGTTGCTAGATGACTCCATAGATTGATCTTGGTGACACGTAGGAAAATTTTGAATTTCTGCTACGTTCCCCAACAGTGGCATCATGAGCTAGGTCTATTGCGTAGATTCTATGCACGAGTAGAACACAAAGTAGTTGTGGGCGTTGATTTTGTTCAATATGCTTGCCGTTACTAGTCTTATCTTGATTCGGCGGCATCGTGGGATGAAGCGGCCTAGACCAACCTTACACGTACTCTTACGTGAGACCGGTTCCACCGACAAACATGCACTAGTTGCATAAGGTGGCTAGCGGGTGTCTGTCTCTCCCACTTTAGTCGGATCGGATTCAATGAAAAGGGTCCTTATGAAGGGTAAATAACAATTGGCATATCACGTTGTGGTCTTTGCGTAGGTAAGAACCGTTCTTGCTAGAAACCCATAGCAGCCACGTAAAACATGCAAACAACAATTAGAGGACGTCTAACTTGTTTTTGCAGGGTATGCTATGTGATGTGATATGGCCAAAAGGATGTGGTAAATGATATATGTAATGTATGAGATTGATCATGTTCTTGTAATAGATGATCATGGAGCCCCAAGATGGAGATCAAAGGAGCTATATGATATTGGCCATATCATGTCACTATTATTTGATTGCATATGATGTTTATCATGTTTATACATCTTATTTGCTTAGAACGACGGTAGTAAATAAGATGATCCCTTACAACAATTTCAAGAAGTGTTCTCCCCTAACTGTGCACCGTTGCTATAGTTCGTCGCTTCGAAGCATCACGTGTTAATCGGGTGTGATAGATCCTTTCGTTCACATACAACGGGTGTAAGCAAGATTTACACATGCAAAAACACTTAGGGTTAACTTGACGAGCCTAGCATGTGAAGACATGGCCTCGAAACACAGAGACCGAAAGGTCGAACACGAGTCGTATGGAAGATACGATCAACATGGAGATGTTCACCGACGATGACTAGTCCGTCTCACGTGTTAATCGGACACGGCTTGGTCGACTTGGATCATGTAATCACTTAGATGACTAGAGGGATGTCTATCTAAGTGGGAGTTCATAAGATGAACTTAATTATCCTGAACATAGTCAAAAGGATTTTGCAAATTATGTCGTAGCTCACGCTTTAGTTCTACTGTTTAGATATGTTCCTAGAGAAAAATTAGTTGAAAGTTGATAGTAGCAATTATGCGGACTAGGTCCGTAAACTGAGGATTGTCCTCATTGCTTCTTAGAAGGCTTATGTCCTTAATGCACCGCTCAGTGTGCTGAACCTCGAACGTTGTCTGTGGATGTTGCGAACATCTGACATACACGTTTTGATAACTACGTGATAGTTCAGTTAAACGGTTTAGAGTTGAGGCACCAAAGATGTTTTTGAAACGTCGCGAAACATATGAGATGTTTTGAGGGCTGAAATTGGGATTTCAGGCTCGTGCCCACGTCAAGAGGTATAAGACCTCCGACGATTTTCTTAGCCTGCAAACTAAGGAGAAAAGCTCAATTGTTGAGCTTGTGCTCAGATTGTCTGAGTACAACAATCATTTGAATCGAGTGGGAGTTGATCTTCCAGATGAAATAGTGATGTTTCTCCGAAGTCATTACCACCAAGCTGCTAGAGCTTCGTGATGAACTATAATATATCAGGGACATATATGATGATCCTTGAGATATTCGTGATGTTTGACACCACAAAAGTAGAAATCAAGAAGGAGCATCAATTGTTGATGGTTGTGAAACCACTAGTTTCAAGAAGGGCAAGGGCACGAAGGGATACTTCATGAAACGGCAATTCAGCTGCTGCTCTAGTGAAGAAACCCAAGGTTGAACCCAAACCCGAGACTAAGTGCTTCTGTAATAAGGGGAACAGCCACTGGAGCAGAATTACCCTAGATACTTGGTAGATTAGAAGGCTGGCAAGGTCGATAGAAGTATATTGGATATACATTGTGTTGATGTGTACTTTACTAGTACTCCTAGTAGCACCAGGGTATTAGATACCGGTTCGGTTGCTAAGTGTTAGTAACTCGAAATAAAAGCTACGGAATAAACGGAGACTAGCTAAAGGTGAGCTGACGATATGTGTTGGAAGTGTTTCCAATGTTGATATGATCAAATATCGTACGCTCCTTCTACCATCGAGATTGGTGTTTGCGTTGAGCATAGACATGATTGGATTATGTCTATCGCAATACGGTTATTCATTTAAGGAGAATAATGGTTACTCTGTTTATTTGAATAATACCTTCAATGGTCTTACACCTAAAATGAATGGTTTATTGAATCTCGATCGTAGTGATACACATGTTCATGCCAAAAGATAGTAATGATAGTACCACCTACTTGTGGCACTGCCACGTAAGTCATATCGGTATAAAACGCATGAAGAAGCTCCATGTTGATGGATCTTTGGGCTCACTCGTTTTTGAAAAGTTTGAGACATGCGAACCATGTCTATTGGTGTATATGCATGAAGAACTCCATGCAAATGGACCGTTTGGACTCACTTGATTTTGAATCACTTGAGACATGCAAATCATACCACATGGGCAAGATGACTGAAAGCCTCGGTTTCAGTAAAATGGAACTAGAAAGCAACTTGTTGGAAGTAATACATTTTGATGTGTGCAGTCCAATGAGTGCTGAGGCATGTAGTGGATATCGTTATGTTCTTACTTCACAGATGATTTGAGTAGATGTTGAGTATATTTACTTGATGAATCACGAGTCTGAATTATTGAAAGGTTCAAGTAATTTCAGGGTGAAGTTGAAAGATCGTCGTGACAAGAGGATAAAATATCTATGATATGATCATAGAGATGAATATCTGAATTACGAGTTTGGCACAGAATTAAGACATTGTGGAAATTGTTTCACAACTAATACAGCCTGGAACACCATAGTGTGATGGTGTGTCCGAACATCATAACTGCACCCTATTGGATATGATGCATACCATGATGTCTCTTATCGAATTACCACAATAGTTTATGGGTTAGGCATTAGAGACAACCACATTCACTTTAAATAGGGCACCACGTAATTCCGATGAGATGACACCGTATGAACTATGGTTTAGAGAAACCTAAGCTGTCATTTCTTAAAAGTTTGGGGCTGCGACGCTTATGTGAAAAAGTTTCAGGCTGATAAGCTCGAACCCAAAGCGGATAAATGCATCTTCATAGGACACCCAAAACAGTTGGGTATACCTCCTGTCTCAGATCCGAAAGCAATAAGGGATTGTTTCTAGAATCGGGTCCTTTCTCGAGGAAAAGTTTCTCTCGAAAGAATTGAGTGGGAGGATGGTGGAGACTTGATGAGGTTATTGAACCGTCACTTCAACTAGTGTATAGCAGGGCACAAAGAGTTGTTCCTGTGGCACCTACACCAATTGAAGTGGAAGCTTATGATATTGATCATGAGACTTCGGATCAAGTCACTCCCAAACCTCGTGGGATGACAAGGATGCGTACTACTTCAGAGTGGTACGTAATCCTGTCTTGGAAGTCATGTTGCTAGACAACAATGAACCTACGAGCTATGGAGAAGCGATGGTGGGCCTGGATTCCGATAAATGGCTCGAGGCCATATAATCCGAGAGAGGATCCATGTATGAAAACAAAGTGTAGACTTTGGAAGAACTACTTGATGGTCGTAAGGCTGTTGAGTGTAGATGGATTTTAAAAGGAAGACGGACAATGATGGTAAATGTCACCATTAAGAAAGCTCGACTTGTCGTTAAGATGTTTTCCGACAAGTTCAAGGAGTTGACTACGGTGAGACTTTCTCACTCGTAGCGATGCTAAGAGTCTGTTGGAATTATATTAGCGATTACTGCATTATTTATGAAATCTTGCAGATAGGATGTCAAAACATTGTTTCCTCGACGATTTTCTTGAGGAAAGGTTGTATGTGATACAACCGGAAGGTTTTGTCAATCCTGAAAGATGCTAATAAGTATGCAAAGCTCCAGCAATCCTTCTGAGGACTGGAGTAAGCATCTCGGAGTTGGAATGTATGCTTTGATGAGATGATCAAAGATTTTGGGTGTATACAAAGTTTATGAGAAACTTGTATTTCCAAAGAAGTGAGTGGGAGCACTATAGAATTTCTGATGAGTATATGTTGTTGACATATTGTTGATCAGAAATGACGTAGAATTTCTGGAAAGCATATAGGGTTATTTGGAAAGTGTTTTTCAATGGAAAGCCTGGATTAAGCTACTTGAACATTGAGCATCAAGATCTATAAGGATAGATCAAAACGCTTAATGGTACTTTCAAATGAGCACATACCTTGACATGATCTTGAAGGTGTTCAAGATGGATCAGTCAAAGAAGGAGTTCTTGCCTGAGTTATAAGGTATGAAGTTAAGACTTAAAGCTCGACCACGGCAGAATAGAGAGAAAGGACGAAGGTCGTCCCCTATGCTTAAGACGTAGGCTCTACAGTATGCTATGCTGTGTACCGCACCTGAAGTGTGCCTTGCCATGAGTCAGTCAAGGGGTACAAGAGTGATCCAAGAATGGATCACAGGACAGCGGTCAAAGTTATCCTTAGTAACTAGTGGACTAAGGAATTTTCTCGATTATGGAGGTGGTAAAAGAGTTCGTCGTCAAGGGTTACGTCGATGCAAGCTTAACACCTATCCGGATAGCTCTGAGTAGAGATACCGGATGCATATAATGGAGCAACAATTTAGAATAGCTCCAAGCAGAACAGTTATTTGGATTAGCTCCAAATAGAACGTGGTAGCTACATCTAGGAGATGACATAGAGATTTGTAAAGCACACACGGATCTGAAAGGTTCAGACCCGTTGACTAAAACCTCTCTCACAAGCAACATGATCAAACCTAAAACTCATTGAGTGTTAATCACATAGTGATGTGAACTAGATTATTGACTCTAGTAAACTCTTTGGGTGTTAGTCACATGGCGATGTGACCTGTGAGTGTTAATCACATGGCGATGTGAACTAGATTATTGACTCTAGTGCAAGTGGGAGACTGTTGGAAATATGCCCTAGAGGCAATAATAAATTGATTATTATTATATTTCCTTGTTCATGATAATCGTTTATTATCCATGCTATAATTGTATTGATAGGAAACTCAGATACATGTGTGGATACATAGACAACACCATGTCCCTAGTAAGCCTCTAGTTGACTAGCTCGTTGATCAATAGATGGTTACGGTTTCCTGACCATGGACATTGGATGTCGTTGATAACGGGATCACATCATTAGGAGAATGATGTGATGGACAAGACCCAATCCTAAGCATAGCACAAGATCGTGTAGTTCGTATGCTAAAGCTTTTCTAATGTCAAGTATCATTTCCTTAGACCATGAGATTGTGCAACTCCCGGATACCGTAGGAATGCTTTGGGTGTATCAAACGTCACAACGTAACTGGGTGACTATAAAGGTGCATTACAGGTATCTCCGAAAGTGTCTGTTGGGTTGGCACGAATCGAGACTGGGATTTGTCACTCCGTGTAAGCGGAGAGGTATCTCTGGGCCCACTCGGTAGGACATCATCATATGCGCAATGTGACCAAGGAGTTGATCACGGGATGATGTGTTACGGAACGAGTAAAGAGACTTGCCGGTAACGAGATTGAACAAGGTATTGGATACCGACGATCGAATCTCGGGCAAGTAACATACCGATAGACAAAGGGAATTGTATACGGGATTGATTAAGTCCTTGACATCGTGGTTCATCCGATGAGATCATCGTGGAACATGTGGGAGCCATCATGGGTATCCAGATCCCGCTGTTGGTTATTGACCGGAGAACGTCTCGGTCATGTCTGCATGTCTCCCGAACCCGTAGGGTCTACACACTTAAGGTTCGGTGACGCTAGGGTTATAGAGATATTAGTATGCGGTAACCCGAATGTTGTTCGGAGTCCCGGATGAGATCCCGGACGTCACGAGGAGTTCCGGAATGGTCCGGAGGTAAAGAATTATATATAGGAAGTGCTATTTCGGCCATCGGGACAAGTTTCGGGGTCATCGGTATTGTACCGGGACCACCGGAAGGGTCCCGGGGGTCCACCGGGTGGGGCCACCTGCCCCGGGGGGCCACATGGGCTGTAGGGGTGTGCCTTGGCCTATATGGGCCAAGGGCACCAGCCCCAAGAGGCCCATGCGCCAAGAGAGAGAAAAAGGGGAGAGTCCTAAAGGGGAAGGCACCTCCGAGGTGCCTTGGGGAGGATGGACTCCTCCCCACCCTTGGCCGCACCCTTCCTTGGAGGAAGGGGCAAGGGCTGCGCCTCCCCCTCTCCCTTGGCCCTATATATAGTGGGGAAAAGGAGGAGCAAACCAATCTAAGGCCTGGCGCCTCCCTCTCCCTCCCGTGACACATCTCCTCCTCCCGCAGCGCTTAGCGAAGCCCTGTTGGAATCCCGCTACTTCCACCACGCCGTCGTGCTGCTGGATCTCCATCAACCTCTCCCTCCTCCTTGCTGGATCAAGGCATGGGAGACGTCTCCGTTCCGTACGTGTGTTGAACGCGGAGGTGCCGTCCGTTCGGCGCTAGGATCATCGGTGACTTGAATCACGACGAGTACGACTCCATCAACCCCGTTCTCTTGAACGCTTCCGCGCGCGATCTACAAGGGTATGTAGATCAACTCCTCCCTCGTTGCTAGATGACTCCATAGATTGATCTTGGTGACACGTAGGAAATTTTTGAATTTCTGCTACGTTCCCCAACATTTTTTTCATTCTCCTGTTAGTATTAGGGGAAGGAGGGTTGGATTCAGAAAAAATATCTAGGCAATTATACTCAGCCACCAAGGTTTGCTTGTTCCTGTTTTGCTCTGCCTCATAATTGGCCATCCAACCTTTAATGGCTTTCCTGGAGTTTCTAATCTTGAACTGCCAGACATCTATGGCCTTTTTATAAGGGCATTTGGCAGTCCAAGCTTTCATCACAATATCTCTAAAACCATCTACTTCCAAGCACCACTTCTCAAACCTGAAATGCTTGTCTCTGGGGATATGGAAAGCACAGGTATTAATAATCTGAGGAGTATGATCACTCCCTAGCCTAGGCAGTGCTTTGAGGTTCACACCAGGGAAAGCAGAGGCCCAGTCAGTGGTCATGAAAACTCTATCTAAGGTAGCCAGCACTAAATTGTCCTGGTTATTACCCCAAGTGAACTTCCTTCCATTGATCTTAAGCTCTAGCAAGCCAAAACTATTGATCCAGTCATTAAACAGATCATCCCAGTGTTGATTGATAACACCAGTATTTTTATCACTAGCCTCTCTAATTAAATTGAAGTCACCTCCAACTAGGGTCGGCCCTGACCAGTTAGTTAATAAGGAGTGAAGTTCATTAATGAAATTCATCTTGAACTGATCATATGCAGTGCCATATACTACAGCCAGTCTCCAAATGGAGTGATCTTGTTTGTTTTTAACCAAACAAGAGACGCTGAAGTTGAGTAAATCACACTGAATTAACTCAAATATATCCACCTTGCACCCAACCAAGATCCCTCCCGCAGTGTTAGTTGCAGGAAGCCATTTCCATTGGAAAGCAGATCTAGGGTAAAAGGCTTCAATTCGAAGAAGAGTAAACTCTTCTTTCTTGGTCTCAGATATACAAATAAAATCAGGGTTATTGGCTCTAATGAGCTTTTTAAGTTTGTCAACTTTAATGGGGCCATTCAACCCTCTGATGTTCCAAAAACAACCTATCATTTAACAATAAAATCAATTTTCCTTCTCCCCCTACAGGAGCCAGATTTTCTTTTGACTTCTACCCAGGGGGGTCTGAAGTAGAGGTCACATTCATATGTGCCCCCTCCTCTGACCCAGCATTACTCCCTAGATTGTCATCATAAAAACCAAACTCCTCTCCAGTAATACCTATACTGGTAGGGAGAAAAACTTCAGGATTGTCATAGTTGAATTTGGTAAGTCTATCTAACTCAATCTGCTTAATAGTGCAGATGTTCTCCTTGATATTATCTCTGCTATCACCCAAGTTAATACCTGAGCACTCTGCAGTTTTAATAAGAAAAGAATCATCTAAGCAAGCAAAAGAATTATGGGTACCTTTTCTCACAGTAGGTTTTTCCAGATTTTTGATTTGTTTCAATTCCTGAGCTTTTTGAAGAGCTGGCATGTCATCCTTGTTTCTGGTGCTAATTCTGGAGGCCACCACAGGGCCCCAATTTTGCAGAGCATTAGTGTGCTTCTGAGAGACAGGCTTAGCAACAGCATCTTCAAATTTGCCAAGGAGGGGGGACCCTATGCTATCATTGTGTCTTTTCTTCAGTGCCTCAAGATAGCTTTTGGTCATAGGAGCACCCAGAAAAATGGAAGGGCCTGCATTTTCTTCATTAGTTCCAGGAGCAGGGGTAGAGCACTTCTGCATATTCTTGGAACCACCAGACCCAGTGTTCTGCTGCTTACTTTTACCATTGTTATTGTTAATATTGCTGTTTCCAGTATCCATATCTTCTCCAAGCAAATCATCACCACTGGAATCAAACTCCTCTTCAGTTTGCTTGTTCTGAGAGGGGTTGTTATCATCAGGTCTTGGAGGAATATCTGACCCCTGACCACTATCAGCCTCTGACTCCATAGAAAATTGCAGCAGATAAAGCTCATGATGTATTTCCACCATCCTGTCTCTGGGAATCTTAGCAGGGTCTCTGACAGCTACCTGAATCCTTACCTTCTCATAGAAGCTCCTGAAGATAGTGTGCCAATCAACATTAACAAGTACTCCCAGTATAGTAGATATCTGAGATATGATGTGCCAAGAGATCCATTTTGGAGGTAGGCCCTCTATCACAATCCAAGTCTCCTCTAAAATGTCATAAGCTGGCATTTCTCCATTCCAATCACTGAAAGAGATAGTTGCTCCTTCTTTTTTCAAGTTGATGGAAGGGTACTCCACCAGATCTTTTATCTTCTTATTTGGAGGAAACCTGACAATGAATTTTTTCTCATCATACCTTCTAATCTGTCAGGGCCAGTTGGTTTTCCACATATCTGAGAAACACAACCCTAGCTCCTTCTCAGAGATCTCCCCTTTTTCTATTAACACTAGACCAACATTTCCAAAGTTGAGCCACTCACAATCTTCCTTGCCACCAGTTTCAATATGGAAAAAACCCAAACCATTGTTAGCACTCCCCCAATACATGGCAGCAGGGTATGGCTTGTACCATGTGGGACAAGTGTCCATGTGATGGCCAGGAGTCTTGCAAATGAAACAAACTTTGGGGATAGGACACATACCCACAAAGTGTCCTGGGAGCCCGCAGTTGTAACAGATCGCCCCGATGAACTTAAGGAGGAATCGTCGCTATTGGTAGTAGCAACTGTCTGCTTACTCTTCTGGCTCTTCTTCTTTTTACTTTTGCTAGAATCTGACTGACTGTTCTGCACACTTCCTCCAGCAGATGAACCACTCCCCCCAAACTGAACATGCTGCATCTGAGGGCCGAATTGTTGGGGAAAAACCTGTGGAGGAGGCAGATACTGGAAGGGGAACTGCTGCTGATTTGACCACTTCGGCATCTGCTGCACTTGAGGATTCCAACCCCCCTGGTATCCATACATCTGACCCCCCCCCCCCCCCGGCATCATAGCTTGGGCTGAGCCTACTGGAAACAAGGGGGGCTTGGCGTAGATCGACATCTGCGGCGGAGCAGCTTGGGGCGCTAGCAGCACCAGCGGCGGAGGAGCGGCCCCCTCCTGTCCTGACGGCGTGCGAGTAGGAGAGCGTCCATTCTGGCCCCTCCCCGAGCCATATCTTCCCCCATGATTGTTGCCATCGCGACCGCCCCCAGCCATCTTGACAATTGCGGCGAAAGGGATCTTGCCGGATTTCTTAGCCCAGTAATCTCTGGAGAAGGAGAAGTTTTTTGGGGCAGTCAAACGATCCGAATCACCAATCGGGTGGCAATCAGCTGCAGAGAAGTCTCCAGAGATGAATTTGTCTCTCCGGACCCAAACCAAATTGGAATGACTGAGTCTACTCTGAAACGGACGAACCCTAGGGTGTCCTCTCACCGGACCCTGATGCGGATCTGGGGGGGAGACGCCTTTTGAGGAGGCACAACCACTCCTCCCGCAAAAGTAATGGGGTCGGGGCAGGCGGGGTCCGCCGCGAGCTCACTGACCTGCAGGGCCCTCCTGGCAGTGGCACTTCGGCCCACGCCCCGCCTCTCCGGCGAACTGTATGGCATCGGTGGCGGCGAAGCACGGCTGCTCCGGTCACCATTGCTGCTTCTGCACGCCAGTGGAGAGCCTGGGGGCGTTTCAGCACGAGCTCCATCTGGGCACAGTCCCGAATCGACGGCGACGGCCAGGACGAGGTGCCTTGCAGCAGCGTTCCAGAAGGAATCACTCCAAGCATGCTCTCCCACCTCAGCGCTCTGCGAGGATCTTCGGATTTCGCCTCTGCCCTCTCCCACTCCATGAATTCCGTCGACAGAGAGTGCGGGAATGGAGGCATCCTCGGCCTCTCCGCCAACTGGCCTCGTCGTAGATCCTTTTCGCTAGCAACCTCTGATCCCCCTCTGCTCGCAGCCGGCAGGATTCGGCATAACTGCTCGCCGCAGAGCGCGTGACTGGATCTCTCCCGCCGCCACCGCCTGATCTGCCGCTTTCCACTCCTGAACCCGCCAGATCCACGATGCGGTGGCATCGCGGATCCTTGTCGCCCGTTCCACCCAACTCCGACTCCCCATCGCCATGGCTGTAGCCTGCGGAATTGGTGAGATCAGTCTCGCCATCTCCGCAAGCGCCTCCTGACCTTGGGGGGGGGGTTAAGCGGGTGGGGGAAGGGGAAGGGGGAGGGGGAGCGTCTCCTGCCGCCAAGGCAGGCCCGCGTCTCCGGGGAGGCATGGCGGGAGGGCGGCGCAGCGAGATCTACGGTGGGAGCAATGGCGAGCGGGCGTGGAGTCGCCGTGGTTGGGAGCGGGGAGCGCTGCAAGAAAAATTTGTGCTCGTATTTGTTACTTTTGAAATTCGATTTGGTTGTAAATAAAGAAGTAACTTTAATCACCTGTAAACTGTGTTCATATCTTATTCATTTCTCTACGCTTTTCCTCACATGCAATAGCAAACAAAATCCAGATTCAGATTTCAACTGTCATGTACGTATGTGATTGCTTCGTGAGATGGAGTGTCGCTCAGTAGTGGATACCGGCAGCATGTGTACATGTCCATCGCCTACAGTCGCATACAAAACTTCCCATCCCAGCGGATTCAAGGGGTTGGTAAAATGGAAGATGGGCTACATCACATCCCAGCGGAGCTGCTGAACAGGTGGGGGGTCGCCTTCGTTCTGGAACCCAGCGAATCCTCGGCCTCATGGTGGAAGCCGCCGCGCGGGGTTAGCCCCACCGGTGAAGACACCCCCCCCCCCCCCCCCCCCTCCTCCTTTGCTTGTTTGGCGAGGGTCGAAATAATCTCTCATGAGCTTAGCATGGCCCTACGCTCTATCACGATTGAGTTGTGTGCGGCCAAATTGCGATCCTCTCCTAATCGCCGAATATCATCGTTGAAGATCATGCCAACAACCATTTCGAAGTCATTGTCATCTTCTAAGATCATCTATATCAGTCTCTTCATCTTCAATGTATGTGATTCGGTTGAATTCAATTGACAAAAGAAAAAATGAGACAAAAAAAGTTAAAAAGGAAAAAATGAGGCAAAAAGTTAAAAAAAAACTTACCTAGGCGAACCGTCGAACAGTTGCAAGGCGACGGAGGTGTAACAACCGGCCAGCGATGCTGAGCCAATATTAGCGGTCGGCGAGGCGTGGAGGTGACCAGCAAAGCACAAAGAGGTGCGGATGAGGCTACGCGGAGGAAGATCCGAGATGCTTTCTGGCAACGGGGTCGATGCGGTGGTGGTGACTTTTCAGCTCGACAAGGGCGGCTCGGACTCGGGCAGAAGGGCGGCGAGGGCAAAGGAAGGTGGCGGGGTAGCGGCGAAGACGGTGGGTAGTCGCCGACAGCAACGATGCAGTGGGGGTTCGGGCATGAAAAAGATGTCGCAACTTTTACTCGGTTGGATGGCGGCCGAGTATACTTAGGAGTCTGTCGTACCGAAGAGTAAAAAATTTACTCACCTAACGATTTTAATAGTTCGTGTAGGTACAGATTAGAAAAGTAAACCGAGATCTTTACTTATCTAACCAGATATAGAGATGCAGTAAATTTGTTCAACGGGTTGGTAGAGTTACAAACGGCTTAATGACGACGAGTTCGGGCAGTAAAAATATAGACACCATGTATAGCTCTGTTCTCGGATCGGCTCAATCCCGCAACCTGTGACGAGGCGGGTGAGGAGAAGGAGCGCGCATGTAGGTCTCTTCTTCTCATACTCATACAAATGGTAAAAGAGCTCACCTTATAAAAAGGTGCAAGTCTCACTCAACTTCGATGGTGGAATTAAACTTTAGTCTCACTCACTCCACACACATTTATGCATGAATGGGCCAAGAGAATTTCAGAATTTTAGTTGGGCTTTGGACCAAATGCCTACTAGCAAAATTCCAACAATTAGTAGTTTCCATTTTGTTTAGGGCTATTTATACATATAGGGATTTGGTTACTTAGGCACCTTTATCAACTGATATGAACCAGTTTCGATTTTAAACTTCTCAATCAATTTTGATTCTAAAGGACTCTGCTATTTCCTAACCGGACCTAACATCCCTTGGGCCCACCCACAGATACACGGCAGCTGATCCTAATTCCCCGCCGTCTTGCTCTGCTCCACTTCTGCTTCGTCCGATCTCCGATGACACGCCGCCGCCATCTGTTCTGACATAGTGATTCCCGGATCCTCTTTCCGTCCGTACGCCGACCGGAGCTTGTGGCACGAGACAATGGTGTCCATGCCCATCCGTAGGGAAGCCCCGGTTCGCCGCTGGCAGACGCGCGGGGGAGGCTTGCGTCGGAGAAGTCGAGGAGCGGGTCACCGCCGAGGTCTCCCAGCCCGCTGCTACGGGGAGGCCGGGCTCATGGACCGCCCGCCGGAGCCCGGAGAGAGATCGCCAGTTGGCCACCACCGGAGAGGTTTACTCAGCAGAATCCTCAGTATCTCCTTTGATAGTGCCGAATTAACTAGGTAATGCATAATGTTTTTAAATCATGGCAGTGTGCCCATGTCCATAATCAGACAAAACTGAAATCCTACCACAGAATGCTTAGGTTCCATGTCTGAAACTTATGAGCCCCTGCAGATTAGACTGAACCCTGAAGAATCGCTTAGGAACCTGAAGAATCTCTTAAACAACTTTCTCTATCCTAGTTTCTGTCCTCACCTGATAGACCACACAATAGATTTGTCGTGTTTGAGATTTAACACAATATAGCCAAACCAAATCTCGAATGATACAATTTAAATAACCGTGCGATTACACTGGAAGCTAATGTTTCCTCTGCGAAAACACAGCAGCCAAATTGAAAGTACGATGCAAGGATGCACTACAGCTTTGCCAAACTATAATACAATTGAATTGTCGGGCATGTTACAGTAAAATGAGAATCTGAAAACATTGCTGCCCTTTTTCAGAAATAAAAACAACAACATCCAAATCGACCGAACAGCCTGCAGGCCACCGTGCAAGGACTGAGTTCATCAAATTAATCACCTGAGCGGGTTGACGTCATCAAGGTCTTCTGGGTCTAAGATTGTTTGCCCGTGCCTGACATTTCCGAGAAACCCGGCATGAGACAGCAAAATCCACAGGTGTGTTATGAGCTCCCTATTTCCAGCAAGTCGTGTCTTATGCTTGGCTGCTCTGGTTGATGCTGCCAAGTGTAGGAGGAAACCTGTCCAAAACACTGCTAGATCCCTCCAAAGGCCTACTCTATCTTCTTCATAAGCATCTATCAACTGCTTCCCAAGCTTTGCACCCATCTGGGTTATCGAATTATGGATATCATCATTACGTACAATAGTATCGTCCCTATCTGTAGTTGGTATGGAACTGTTAGTGGCATCACCTCCCATTGTATCAGGATTTTCTTCATCATTAGCCATCTGGACCCTGAGTGCTTCTCCCTGGATTACTGAACTTTCAGGGGCTACTTGTTCTACTACATTACCCATTCCACTGGGCACCTCCTGCTTGGACTCTTTAGAGGGCTTCGTGGCAATCTTGATAACTTTGCTGTAAACATTTTGCATCGACTGGGATGCAGAGCGACCAGTAGCATGATAGATTTCACAACGCACCGCATTCAAGACCTTTCTAACAACAATGCCGTTGTCCGGCACCAATGCTATGGTAAGCAGGTATGCACAATAATTCGATAAGCTGACAGCAGTTAAGTAATGTGGCCACACATCTTCTGGAATTGTTGATTTCTTGGCCAAGAGCCTGTTTCGAAGCCATCTAACCTTCGGGTTTTTCGCTTCATCAGAGGTATGTATCTCGCACAAGCATGTTGCGATGTGCCAGACCAGTATGCTGTGGGTATCATTTGCCCCTGTTAGCTGCTGCATAAGGGATTCATTTGACTCCGGCCCATTTGCCCTTCTTAGCTGCTGCATAAGGGCCTCGTTTGATCCGAAGGCATTTAATAAGTAGGTTTCCAACTTTCTTTCTGGATGCTGCAGGCCCTTGAACGACTCAAGTATCGCCGTCTTTACCTCTGACTCCAGCTTCATTCTTGTGGGAAATTTGGCCAACTTGAATATTCTGTGAAATTTGTTCCAACGATGCGAATCAGAAATCAGAAGGTTATACTGGAAGATCCTTTGATCCCACTTGCCCCTGATGAACCAGAACATCGTTCGCATTACTGCCTCCACTATCAGGTTCCGCCAGCACCGATGCTTGACGTACATACAGATCATCAGAACCTTGTTCCATTGAGAGAATACATATAGATAGACCTCTGACAGCTCCTTGGCAATGATAAGACCAACTATGATGCGAGTGACCATCACCCCGTGAGTGATGATATTTTTGTCTGCTTGATCCATCCTCTCTGGTATATGACGGACAGGATATACAAGGTAGCCGGTAGCAGCAACAAGAGACAAAGACATGAGCATTCTCCTGTATGGAAATCCGTCAGCAAACATAGCGGAATGCTTGCTATAGAACAAGTCTTGGAGGAAGGACAATTCCACCTCCATGATGCGGAACGCCCTGTCATAATTGTCTCTCTTCTCTTGCAGGATGTAGCCGAAGACATTAGGCTAGCCTCGTGTATCGGGAGATTATAGAACCGACGGCGCAGCAGCTTGTACATCGCAAATGAGAGGCAGACATCCTTCAATCGGTTGCCAGTATCATTGCTACCGCCCAGCAACCCACTGCTGCCAGCATCAACATTCCATATCTTGTCTAAGGTGACAAGCTTCTTATTATCTGTATCCAACCGAATCCTGTACTGCGCTGATGCAGTTCTCCTCCCCCGTTGGGAGTCATGCAGCACCTTGTCTTCCCCGTAGACCAAGTACTTGTACGACTGCGTACTGATCCCATTGTCGGAGTCGGTTGCATCACCAGAGGGAGAGGGACCGAGTGTGTGCTCGTATCGCATATAGTCGCTAACGAGCCTCGTGTTCTCTTGGTTGATGGTCTGAGCCCCGTCGGATGAGGCGAAGTATGCGATGATGTGGATCGCGTTGAGGGCCCAGATCATCCATAGGGGAATCCTGAGGAGGAAGAATGTCTGCATTCGGAGGAGATTGGCTGCCCAGAAAGAGGACATGAGGTCCAGCAATGGGATCTGCTTGGACCTCTGGTACAGGCGCCCAGTCTTGACGCTGTGCTGCAGGGTTACCAGCAGCACCGCCCATACCTGAAAGTAGTCGTTCACCCTCTTGGCCGAGAGCTGCATCAGGCCCATGGTGTAGTGCACCATGGAGTAGTTGAGCATCTCGATGACTTGGATGGTGGTCGACATGGCCCTGTCCGTGTGCCACGGCCCGAAGCAGTCCAGCAGGAACCTCACCACAAGCAGCAGCGTTGTCATCAACACCCACAGCTCCACGCTTGCTATATGAGTGACACCGTCCATCTTAAACAGCAGTTTCATGGTAGACAGGATTGAAATTACAGCTATGTCTGCGGACGGCATCTCGCCCTTTCTCTCCGTGTGCTGTCTGAGATCTGACTTGAACACCAGCAGCTTCGAACTAGTAAACTAGCAGTAGCTAGGAGAGAAATCAACTTTCAGAAACATGCAAAAATCAGCTTCAAAAAATATTTCCAGAGAGAAGAAATGGTGTGACCTTGGAATGGCGCCCTGGACTGGAAGCCGAGCGGGGACTAGGTCGAGTAGCAGAGGGAGGGGCGGGGAAAAGGGGCGGACGGCTCGATCGGTGGTGCGGCAGCGACAAGACGATGGCGATGTCAGAGTAACACTAGCAGAATCGTCGTATTTGCAGCCTCCAAAACATATTTGGAGAGCACTCCATAATTTCTTTACGGCGGTGGAGGTTGTGTGTAAACAGAAAATTGCGATATATATGGAGCCTGCATATTCCCCCCCTCTTTTTGGCATCAACTTAATTTTCATAAAAACAGTAAATTCCAACAACATTGAAGTACAAAGTTCTTATATATCGACAGGGTCAGGCCGGCTCCGATGCCGGCTCCGATAGGGAAGCAGGGACAGCGACGCGTCGACGGCTCGTTTTGGTGACGGTAGTTGTCTTTTGGTGGTCCACAGACCTTGGTGTAATTTTTATTACGTTCAATGCTTTGTAATTCTGATGACCTTTTGTAATAGATCCGGATCCTTTTTTGAAAAAAGAAGTTCCTAAGTAAGGAGAGAAATGTCAATACTGGCATTAAAAAAATTAGTAGGCGAGGAAAGCCAAATTTGTCACTTTTACATAATTGTAGCAACTGTAGCTATGGGAGAACAACGATGAGCGACATTTTCATACGTAACATCTACTAACTTCGTCCTGATTTATTGGTCCCCACTGTATTTTGTACCAAATTTTGACGATAGATTGAACTACCAAAATGTCCATGCATGTCATAAATAATTATATCATTGAAAACTATGTTCAAATATGAATTCAATGATATAATTTTTTTGACATGCATTAATATTTTATTAGTTAAAGATAACATTTCAAGCCTTGTTTTTGAAACATTTAAAGATACCATTTCAAAGTTTAAAAAAATTCTGGAAAAAAATCCACATTGACATATGGATGTATACGACAAGTGTGTAGAATCTTTTAAGCATTGAAACATTTGTTTTGATTTTTTTTCTAAAAAGTTCGATGTAGCTCGAGCTCCAAAGCGAATTTATGTACCTTTGTCTTATATTCTTGATATATAAACCAGTTAGTACTTACTCTGTTTTTTTAGTCCGCATATAAAATTTGGTCAAAGTCAAACTTTATAAGATTTGACCAATTCTGTAAAAAAATATTAACATCTACAATACTAAAGCTATATGATATGAAAATTAATTTCATAATGCATCTAACAATATTGATTTCATATTATGAATCTTAATATTTTTTCTATAAACTTAATTAAAATTAACAAAATTTAACTTTAATCAAATTTTATATGCAAACTAAAAAGAAATGGAGAGAGTACCGTACAACACTGTCGGAGCCCCCACCCCACCTCACATCCGTGTGGATCATGCGTGATAGTAGCAGGGACACAGTGTGGACAACGCAATTACTGCAATGAGGCGATGGTGTGACAGTGGATCATAATGATTGTTTTTACCTGTGCAATGCGGACTGGTTCTCGTCGGAGCCCACAGAGCAATTATACACACCAAACAAATGCTACGTACAGTGTTTTCATGTTTCATCACGAGACGCTCCGTCGGAAGTGTAACAGCTAGCCGCGTTATCTGATAGCACATATAGTAGTCCCTTCGTTTCTAAATATTTATCTTTTTAAAAAATTTAACAAATGACTATATATGTCCGTATGTTGTAGTTCATTTGAAATATTAAAAAGACAAATACTCCCTCCGTTTTTATTTAGTCCGCATATTAGCTTTGATCAAAGTCAAGCTTTGTAAGTTTTGACTAAGTTTATAAACAAAAATATTAATATATATAATAAAAAATCAATACCACTAGATTCATTATTGAATGTACTTTCATATTATATAGATTTGTTATGATAAACGTTTATATATTTTTCTATAAACTTGGTCAAACTTTGCAAAGTTTGACTTGGGTCAAATCTAATATGTAGACTAAATAAAAACCGAGAGAGTATTTAGGAACGAAGGGAAGGGAGTACCACTTTATTAAATAAGGCGCACTGTTCGTTGGTCAGATCTTTCATCACGTGTGGGTGGTTGAACACATAGGACCACTCACTTACCAGTAAACTAGGAATGCGTCCGTGGGTTGTGGGTGAGCTTAATCAAGGCTGGCTAATAGTACTAATAATCAAACTACCACGTCCTCTGGCGAACAAACCTCCACGTTTGCATTGTAGAACTGGTGGACAACGCGGGGTTTCTGCTTCTGTGCACCCGGTCAACGTACAGGTCTGCGTCCACTAGACTGCACATTAGTAGTGCTGCTTTTGTCCTGATTTATAACTCGCTTTGTATTTTATGTTAAATTTTAACTAGAGATTTAACTAACAAAATATTGACGCATGTCACAAGAAATCATATCGTTGGATTCGTATTTGGATATAGTTTTCAATTGGATTACATTTTATGACATGTATTAACTTTTTGTTAGTTAAATTTAAGATCAAAATTAGACACATAATACGAAGGGAACAATAAACCAGGATGGAAGTAGTACTTGTTTTTTAGAAAAAAAAATTGAAGAAAAGGACGGAGGTAGTACTAGTCAGCTTCGAGTAGGGTAGGACAGTCGACAGGAAGCTATTCGACTAGCAAGATTCCATGCCCAATGCTCCATCTTTCTTCATGAATACACGCGCCTGCCACCGATACAAGGGGACACGAACCGAGAATACCGGAGAAGCACAAATCCTTAGCGCATGTGAGCGGACAAGATAAAGCCCTACCTGATGCTCGGCCTCCATTGGCATTTTCCGGTATATCGTGTCTTTTTTTTTTTGCGGGGGAGGGGTATATGGTGGAGTAGCTTTTTCTTCTAACAGTGTTCTGGCCGAATGGCGGCCCCGTGAAGCCATGGCGTATGCGCTGGCTTTGTTTCTTCCTCCCGGCTTGATGCCTTTAGGGAGGCAGCTATTCAGCTTCGGTATGGAGTCTTCCTCTTCCGTCTTCGGCCGGAGATGGAGTGGTGGCGATCCGGTGATCCCAAGCGGTCTTGTCCCCGGTGATGGACGGACTGGATCTGTGCTTGAGCTGACATTTGGACCCAATTGTAATCTTGATTCTCTGTATAGGGCCCTCCTTGCAAGTTTCAGGGACTATGTTGTAGTTTTATTTTCCTTTGAGTCCTGGTCTGAGCTTTGTACTGCAGCTGCTGGAAAATAAATATATAAATGGTGTCATCTCCAGCTCGCCATAAGAATGCGGCCTCTCCGTTCATTTCATCCCCAGGACGGACAACCACCTAGCTAAAACCTAGGCGCGCGAGTAAGTTGGCTGCCCCCGGATATCGCCCATTGAGGAGCAGCTGCTGAGTCCAGGTACGAACAGCTCACCATTTACCCTGGTTACTACATAGAGATGGTACTCTTGGTATGTATGTTTTCTTTTACATATAAGGGAAGACTTTATTTATTTTTCTTGCTCCGCCTCCAGAAGATGTACACGGAGAAGAAGGTGGCTTACTTAGGGTGTATACTACGTGTTTGGTAGTAGAATTAGTTAACTCCTCCGTGAACTAGTGTGGATATACCACACAACATGTCATAATTTTTTGGCAGATTCCACAGTAAGTCTCTACCACATGCCAAGTGAATGGATGAAATGTGCTAAACAAGCTTAATTTACAAGGTCACTTGTCTTCTCGACAGATAAGAACATCCTTTACTTGATTCCTTTTTCTTCTTTGTGATGAAGTACTAGAAACAAGTTGAGCTTTGGTTACGGGACACACTCCAAGAATCTTTGTGATGCAGTAGAATCAGAGGCGTTGGCAAAATAATTGATTTGTTGTCACATCAAGAATCATGAATGAATTTCAAGCTGTGCAAGATTACAGAGATATATCTCTAAATTCTACACACAAGAATACATCTCTGAACTTACAATGGTGTACAAGATTACACAAAACAAGAACACCTCAGAAACATTATCTCATTTGTAAACATTATAACAAGTGTCGAACAATGTTTAGCTAATTTTGGTAGATGTGAGACAGCATGACGGTGTGGATTCACTCGGGTCAGGGTGTTGTTCCAAAACTATGCAAGGTAAAACACCCTATTTCCCCGAAACAAAAGAAAAAGAAAAAAGAATACCTACCAGGGACATTACATGCTGTTCCAGTCCATGGCACCATGGAGGCATGGCTGGTCAGCCTTCATTGAGTCAGCATCGACACCACAGCTTACCTGAGGACGCGCATCGGCCGTGGATCCGCGCTCCGCTGATGAGACCTCCTCGTGGAGAGGATGCGAGAGCAGCGGCGGATCACGGAGGGAGGAAGAACTCAGGCTCAGGAGGTGGTCGGGACAAAGGGGATCTCTCCTAAGGTGGGAGAAAGATAGGTGAGCAAATGTAACGTGCGATGAGAGAGGAAAAGTAACCCCCCGTGCGATGGGTGCACGAGTGGACGTAGCCACGCAAATGCGTGAGTCGATAGGAGGGAAGATCCATTCGACTATTCGAGGCTGCTGAGGGGTAGGACAAGCGAAGCACGAGGTGGCTGGGAGGATGGTTGATTTTTTTTTTTTTTGGAAAACCCCATCCGACCCCACATATATTCATCCTCATCTGCTTGCCGGACCAAGCCCTAACCACTTCACACTCCTCTCCCCTCCACTCCCTCCGCCACCCGAGCTCACCTCCCGCGATTTTCGGCCTTCTCCGGCATGATAGACAGCGGATCTAACTCCGACCAGTCCGTATCCGTCGTCTGGGGTGTCATCTCGTGCGCGTTGGAGGAGGTAACGGCAGTTTGCATTGCACTCCGCTGCTCCCGGGAGGACAGCGCCCGGCCGAGGGACGGATCTGTCCGACGCAACTCCATAGCGTCGGCTCAACGGGCGCTCGGGTCCTCTAGGGCTGGACCATCACGGTCCCGACAGCCGAGAAATCTCTCCTTCCCCTCACCGGTCGGGCAGACTATGAGCCCCACCGGGAACGGGCGGCCCGCCCTGAGAAGGAGAGGATAAGGGCCGCTAAGGCCCGTATCGCGGCGAAAATGGCGGCGGCGGAGGCGGCTGATGCGGCGGCGCAGTCGGCTGCAGAGGTGGAAGCCATCTGCGCCCCTCATTGTGAAGAAATGGCAGCGGATGAACACGCACACCCTCGCCCGAGAGCAGAATCGGGCGGTCAATGCCATGGCCGGACTACCACCGAAGAAGAAGGAGGACAGCGACGACGAGGATAGCTCCGACGACGAGCAGATCCGACATGATCCCTACTGCGTCTTTTACCGGTACTTTCACGAGAAGGACGACAAGGGCGTCTGGAAGGGCAATGGTAGCAGTGGATGATGTCCACTATAGCCAAACATGCCAAATTTTGGTACTCCGATGACATGTTTAGTATAGTGTGATGGAGTAGCAGGGCGATGTGTGCGCATCGACGTAGTTGCATGAGTTTGTCTAGATTTGAGATATGATAATTGAGGTGTCCGGATGTGGATGCATTATTTGAGGCATGACCAATCAGTGTCCGCGGACGCGCCCAGACGCGTCTGCGGGCGTTTGAGGGGCCGGAGTTGCAAAGTCCGGTTGTAGATGCTCTCACGCCGCCTCCGCTCCTCTTTCCTTTCTGGCCGCCGAGCACAACCGATCTCATGCCGCAGTCGCCTAGACTCCCCCGCTCCCCTTTCCTTCCACACTGCCACCAATGGCTGGCGCCAGGTAAGCCCGGGCGCAACCAAGGAAGGTGGCGGTGGGGAGTATGCTATTGTGCTCAGGGGTGGGCACCTGGATCGGACTCGACTGATATGTCTGGTCTATTGGGACACTGCTTGGCTCCATGGGTGGTGCCTGATCTAGATTGCCTCACCCCTTCCCTTGCTCGGTGTGCTTCTCCGTACGGATCTTGGTTGCAAGACTTGCTAGTCCTTGATGCGGATGGAGCTGGAGGTGGGGATTTAGATCGGAGAAATCCTTAACTAGAATTGGTCGGGTGTGACGATGGCGACACCCGACGGCGCCGTTTATTCTCCATGGAGACCCTCGTCAGATCTGCTACTACCTCCATCACACCATTTGTCTCCGGTGGAAGTTCTAACAGCGGTGGGCGGAAAACGGTGCTTTCGGCATCGTTTCCTTCTTAAAGGCGCCGCTTGGGGAGGTAGGTGGCTGGTGAACACCGTTGGGTTGGTGTTGGTGGTGATTTGGATCAGGAGATGACGCAGCTACGGCAGGTCTCGACGGCGTGGCGTAGCGAGGTCTCGGCGATGGACGTGTGTTGGGTGGTGGCACTGTCTGGCATCGTGGTGGCTTCGACAGCAGTTGGGCCTGTGGCAAGGTCAATGCGTTGATCTCTCCCAAAGTTGGGATGGCGGAAGATGGCAGCGGCGGATTCTAGAGCATGTGCATGCACCTGAGGGTTGGCTAGACCGGTTGGTGTTCTCAGCTCGCCGTGGGAAGGCTTGGTGAGGCAAGTGGATTAGATGGTATTCGTTGATGCATGGTCATGGCACACTATCAGGCTAGTAGGTGTAGGGACATTGATTGCCAGCAAGATGGTTTTGGATTGATTCATGTATTTATTTTGTCAGACATTGTTCAATAATATAATAAAGATGGATTTGTGCACCGCTCGATGCAGAGGCCAGGAGTCATCCTCCTTTTCGAAAAAAAATCAAGACAGTTTGATCAAAGCTCAAAATTGCACGAAGGAGTATGTTGATTTAAAAATAAATTAGATACAGTTCTCTTTAGGAATTCTGGTATATTTGAAGGTGGCTCTCTACAGATTAGGTGCTTTTGGGTGTAGGGGAGCACGGAAATTGCACAATAAATACTATGGGCCATTTTCTCATCATTTAGAGTGGGTAATACTGCATACAAACTTCAGTTCCTAGAGCATGTCAAGATCCATCCAGTTTTTCATATGAGCCAATTAAAGCAACACATTGGACCTGAAGCTATTCTTAGTCTTGATTTACCAGTGGTAAACCCAGATGGCACTCTCAAGACGGGACCAGCTGGTGCCTTGAAAGTACGGCAAATCTCTACAAATATTCTTCCAGTAGTCCAATGGCGTATTCAGGGGAGTTTACCACCTAAAGATGCTACTCCCTCCGTCCCTAGTGTCAGAAACGGTCTTATATGATGAGACGGAGGGAGTAGACACTAGAGACGGAGGGAATTCATGAAAAGATGCAGTCTTCGTCAAACACATATTCATGCCTTCTTCCGCACAACAACAGAATCTTAGTGCGCGGCTGCAAGCCTGCAACAATGACAAGAGGTTATGTCGTCTCTGAAGAAGGAAGTTTTATTTTTTCGTGGTTTGACTTTTGTAATTCCCCAATTTTTCTCAAATGGCTGCACGGACCTATACTTGAGTGATCTCTGTTTGAGGGCAGATATATGAAAATATGCTTCGCTCCGCCCTCTTGTGTGCTAGGTTCCCGATTGCTCTGAGTAGGTCCAGAGTTTTCCCCGTGCACACCCCGGTGTCCCAGTACTCAACCAAGGGGGGCTATAAATTTATTGTCTATTCTTCTAACTACCGAAAAAGGGTCTCCCCCACTTTCTATTCCAAAGCAATCAACACCGTACACATAGCATTGCTGAGGCAAGCAGTACATCAAGCTCAAAAGAAATAGAAGAAACAAATGTCAACAACGGCAGCTCGACAAAGCGCGGATGACCCGCCACCACCGCGCCCTTCAGAGACAAACCATCATAGCCCGAGGCTCCAATCTGCCGCGCACCAAGCAACACCTTCAAGAAGGGATGCTGCCCGGACGAGTCCTAGGGTTTCCCCCGGCACACGATGGGAAGTGGGGGATGGCTACAAGGAAGGAATGGTGGCACCCGTTGGTGTCACCGCATCGGAGCCGGACGAACCGGCAAGGATTTCTCCCGCACTCCAAAACCCACCGCCCATCCGGAGCCGACCAGCCAAACCACCGCCCAACACCATGCGCCATCGCGGTTGCGCCGCCACCCACGACGTCTTACCGCGAGCACCAACACGAGGCCAAGAAGACCGGAGAGAAGTGACAAGTGACGAAAGCAGCTACACCAAGGCCGAGTGGGAGGGAACCACCCACCTCCATCATGTGAGAGGCTCGCGCCTCCGGCACCGTCGCGGTCACCGTCCGGACATGGCAGCAGGGCATGCCAGGCCCAAAACGGGCCCGCTAAGCCCCGCCGGCCCCGCTGTAGCAGGCTGGAGTCGGCGCCACCAGCACCCAACCACTCATCGCCGCTCCCCCCGCCTCCTGGAAGTCACGCCGCAGACCTGCCACGCCGTCGGCCCACCCAGTAGGGCACAGATCTGGGCCGAGCGCTGCCGCCAGGTCGCGCCGCTGCGCCACCCCGTCGCCAACGACGACGCCGCCGTCCAGCTGCCCGCTCGGACGTGCCGAGGAACCAGCCGCCACCCGGTCCGTCGCCGCCTAGGAGCACCCCCCGGTGCAACTCCGCCCCGTGCCGGAGAGCCGCCGGGAGGGGAAGGCCAGGGGGTCGCCGCCACCAGTGTCCCCGGGGCTAGGCCGGCCGCGGGTGCCAGCGACGGCGGTGGGGAGGAAGGGGAGAGGGGGGCTGGTGGAGGGGGAGGCTAACGCGCGGCCGGTCGCTCGCGGGTGCGACGCGATCCATTCCTCTAACTTCAGACAATCAATCATCTAATTCGTACTAATTTGATGGTAATGTCCTATTTTTGGGCTGATTTACCAGAAAATGTCATGAACCTTGGTCAAATTTCATGTTGAGTAGGTACATCATAATTCCAAAACAAGACGTGAATAGAGTTGAGAAGTTAACACACACAGATCAAATTTTCACAAATTAGAAGTCACAAGTCAAACCAAGAGACAATTCACATTTGAACAATATTGGAGAAAATAATAATTTTGCTCTAGGATGAAATCAAAGAAACAAGAAACATCCATCAAGAAACTGTGATGGACTGTCGAGTGCCCTAAACATGGTCTTCTGCATAATGCTTATTGCTCTTCTGTGGTGTTGCCAGCAAAAAACATTGATCATGTGTTCATCGAATGCTGTGTGGCTAATATCATGTGGAGGTAGATGTTATATTGGACCGGGCACCAGAGCATCATCCCATCAAAAGATAACTCTACCCGGTTGCTAGCGGAAGGGGTTGAACAGCCTGGTCATCTTGATCACATGGTAGATTTGGAAGGAAAGGTATAATCATGTTTTCAACAACACACCTTTTCCCTGTGTCAAGTGTGATCGACACTTGCAAGAGTAGTTTTCATTCTTGGGCAATCGCTGGAGCCTTAGGTCATAGCTAGGCAATTTGTCCTGGTCGGGTGCTCCTGTAAAACTTTGTTTCTCCCGTTCTTAATATTCCGTCATGGTTGAAAAAATAATCAATTCTGCAAACTGTAATCAACACCTAAATAACCGAACTTTCGATGGTGGATCACAAAAGGAATTTTTGTTGTTAAACAATCACAGCAGAATACCAGTAGGAAACTGAACGTCAATTTATTCGATCAAATATGGAATAGATTACATGGCTAAATCTTGAGCATGGAGGAATCCAATTTAAGAAGTGCAAAGAAATCCAGTTCAAATCATAATCGATGAGGTGATGGTTACAAGGTGGGTTGAAAGTATGTGTGGCCCGCGTCGTTGTTGGGGAGGGGACCAGGCTCCAAGCGCTATGTTCGGATTTTGCCCAAAATCCACTCTACCAATTTTTTGATGGTGAGCCCAAATTAGGTCTTTACTTGGATGGTTATCATTTTTTTTGGCATGGTTCATTATGGACAAGCAAAACCTTCACCAAAGTTTTGGTTAGTCAAAAAATTTGGTAGCGTAAATGTTGGGGAGCTTGCCACGTGATGGGAGAGGTGGTACATAGTATTCGGAGATATAATAAGTGAAAATCATAGTCAAAATCATGGATTGGAGACTGTATAAAGGTCAAATGTGCATAACATTTTGGGATGGAGAGAGTAGCTCTTTGTTTGAGCATTGGAGTGTGTGTGAAAAGCTAGGGGTTAAATAAACTACATTTTTTCTACAACCACATTTGTTCAAAGTCCATTTTCTTAAATTCTTTGATTGCGAATATATTTGATGAATTGGTCTTGCAGGCTTCATCTTGCCTACAAGGAACAAATACGGATGAGCTAGGAATATGATGGACATCCAAGAAATTCGTGATGGTGTGTCATCCCTCTTCGTCATGCTGAATAAGGAGACATTCGTCCTGTTTCGGATTGAGTTTCTTGTGGTCCTGCTCACACTCTTGTTCCTTGCAATGTTCATCATGGACGTCTTTCGTCGCCACATCCGCAACAGAGTCATGAAAACCATCTTTAGCATCTTGGATGGCGTCTCTGACTCTATTATCTTATACCTGCTGGGGGCCATGCAAACGGCCAAGTTCAAGAATCAGCTGTTCCCGGTTTGGGCCCTCGTGCTTGTTAGTTTCCGGTACAACGTCGACTTCATCTCTGGCTATGGTGTTGATGACCGCCATGGGCGACGGTTCATGGAGTGGAGGAATGTGGTGAAACTTCTGGGATCGGCGTTCTTGAACTGGTCACGTGGCTCAAGGTTCACACTTCCACTCTGGTCACTTTGGGCTCTGCAGATACTAAGGAGCTGGTACAGATACCATTCCTATCTTCTCGCACTCAATTCTGTCTGGCATGGTAAGAGTTCAGAGGTCGTTGCTGGCCCTCACACTAGCAACTGGAAACCGGAGGACTGCAACCCAGAGAATAATATGGAAGGATACAAATACTTGATCCATGGAGAAACCTATCAGAGAATCAAACTCAAGAAGCCTCAGTATGTCTTGTTTATCGATACTCAGAATTACCACCAAGCTGAGCGCGGTTTTTCATCGCTGGTTACCCTAGACAATATCTGGGGATGTCGCAGGCACCTGTTAAACCCAAACAACAATAAGGGGAATGACCAAAAGGACCTATGTCTGGCCTTCGCCTTGTCCAGGCTGCTCCGGTGCGGGCTCGAGGATGTGACACTTCAACAAGATATCTTCCGCATCAACCGAAAGCTAGTTAAGACTAAGATCCTTGAGGAGGAGAACACTGACCGTGCCTTTAGGGTCATGGAGCTGCAACTCTCCTTCGTAAATGACTACTTCAATACCCGCTACCCTATGGTCTTCTGGAATGGGTTCCCTTCTCTCTTCTTAAATTTGCTTCTCTCCATGGTGACCTTCTTTGTTGTATGCTGGCTTGCTGTGGACATCCGTAAGGTCTATATGCCCCCGAAAAACGATCGAGCTCGTGTGGTGCATGGGTTCAATGTTGACATGATCATCACCTGGGTATTCATGTTTTTTATGCTATTTAAAGAGATCTGGGAGATGGTCAGCTACTTAGTCTCAGACTGGACAAGATTACTCCTAGTGTGCAGCTATGCACGGTGGAAGGAAGAGCGCACTAGAAACAGATGCATGGAGGGCACAATATCATCCTTTTTCAGATCTAGGATAACTAGTAAGCAGTGGCATGGACTTATTGACCAGTACGTCTTCTTAGAGTCGTATGATGACAGGCCAAGATTTTCGAATCTGATGCACAAGATAACCACTGGAATGGTTCCAAACAAGGATGATGGAGTAACACTCCGCAGTGCCATCAATGTGCCAGAATGTGTCAAGCCAGCAATACTGAAGAAGCTCTGTGCAAGCCTAGAGCAGCTCAGCTCTCCTAATATTGTACATGATCAGGAGCAAAGCCATTTTCTGCCCAGGGTCATCACGTCACTGTCCGGCAATGACGGTGACCGAAGGAAGCGTTACAGTTGGGCCTGCTACGACCTGCCCACATGCTCTCATGTAATTTTGGTGTGGCATATTGCAACCAGCCTCTGTGAAATGAAGCTTGCTCAAGACCATGACGTCGACTTAAGCAAACATGGGTTCCTAAGCTCACTCTTGTCATATTTCACAAGTTGTTTCTCATCGAAACCATATCTTGTGGATGTGGACGAGAAGAGGAAAGAAAATAAGAAAGTAAATGAGAAGTTGACTGGTAAGCTACAGGAAATGTATATCACTGCGAATAGCTTGTCTCGGTACTGTGCATATCTGCTAGTTTCAAAGCCGGACCTGATCCCTGACAGCTTTTATGTACCCTACATGGTCTTACAAGAAACCGTGACATGTGCTCGTGATGACATTCTTAAAAATTGTGACTCGCTACTGAGCAGGTATGCCAAACTGATGGAAGAAGCAGAGAAGGCCATCCAAGATGCCGACGACGTCATGGAGAAGGAAGATATTGTGCGATTAGGTGCAAAACTGGGCAAGGAACTGATTGATCAAGAGACTGAAGAAGAATGCTGGGAGATTCTTTCTGGGGTATGGGCTGATTTACTAGTGCATATTGCCCCCACTTGGAACGCAGAGGCACACAAGGAGTGCCTTGAGTCAGGAGGGGAATTTGTAACCTATATCTGGGCATTGTTGTGGCATTGTGGAATCGAGAAGAGCAAATTATGGCCAGTGGAAGATCTGTATGACATTGTGGTGGTCAGAGGGATGCAGAATAACGGGAACACATGTTACTTCAATGCAGTGTTGCAGAGTCTCCTTGCACTTGATAAGCTGCGTGCAAGGATGTTAGGACCGGGTGCTCCGACAGGGAAACTTGGTCAAGAACTACAGAAGCTCTTCAAAAAGACAAGCAATATCAATGGCACAGGAGGTGTGCTGATGCCAGAGAAGCTCTTCTTAGATATTTGCTCAAGGAATTCAGATTTTAGACCCGGCGTGATGGAAGACAGCAATAACATGCTTGGTTCCTTGATAAATGGTTTGAAGAATGAGGAAGGTACAATGGTTGAGTCACTATTCCGCAGTGAGGTTGCTAAACATGTCTCCGGCAAAGAGTGTGAGCACACATCAATTACAATGGAGGACCTTGATCTCAGTCTAGCAATACCACCAAAGAAGCCTGCATCAATCGAGGACTGCTTGGATTTGTATGCCACTGGATTGATCGAGGATTGGCATTGCATAGACTGTTCAGCTGCTTCTGCAGCTGGAAATACCTCTTTGAACCAAGATACAACAATCGATGGCCAACCCGAACAGTCAAACAATAAAACATACAAAAATGAGGAATCTGGCCATCCAGCTGACAGGCAAACGAGAACAACATATGGGAACAATGGAAAGCTACCGGTGATTGATGGCAATGCAAATCAAATGGAACAGAGCCATAAAAAACAGAAAGACGAAAAGAAGATATGCAGGGCTGCAATAGTACAATATCGCATTACCAAGTCGGCGCCTATACTAACCATTCATCTGAAGAGATTCAACTATGTCCACTCTGATAGGCCATACGAGTTGCAAGAGCGTGTGAACTTTGAAGATACACTTGATATAACAAAGTTCATAGATCCTGGGTATTGACACTTACACTTTTACCAGTTTAATATATCTAAGATATTGGTCTATTTAAATTTCAGATCTCAGATGATCTCAGTGGGCATCACATTGTTGTTGTTCCGATTCAAGAAAAATAATAGCTGACCACTATTATTTCCTCTAATTTTCAGGCATCTCAAGGACGACGAGTACAAGTACCGTCTAGTTGCTGTCATTGTACACAGTGGACCGACCCTGCGCGAAGGACACAATTTTGCCTATGTGAGAGCAAGCCAAATTGGATGCCAACAGCAGGCGAGCCATGACGATCCAACATGGTTCTGTGCAAGCGACGAAAGCATCACAGAAGTATCACTAAAAGAGGTGATCGAGTGTCAGGCCTACATTCTTTTTTATGAAAGGGTCGAACAGCCAAAGGCCAAGCCAGTTGTAGAAGAGCATCCACCAACCGGTCACTGATGAGGAGAAAGATGGATGGGAAGGGAAAACAGTTGTGTATTATTTTTGTTGTTTCATTCAGCAATCAGCATAGTTTGGTTTATTTTGTGGAGTGTTGTGATCCCATCGTGGGAAGGGCTTGAAGTTTTGGATGAAGAGCTCGCTCGAACCGTTGCTTTGACTTTGATTTTCGCAATTCAATTTGGTTGTAATGGAATAATCATATCCATTTGCAAACTGTGTTCGTATTTATCTTTTCACTGTTTCCCTCACCCGAAATTGCAATCAGAAACTTGATGTCTTAAATCCAAATTTTAGCTTTGTATTGTCTTGTTTGAGAAACATAATTCGGAATTTTGAACTGACCTGAACTTTACCGGCTTCGTCAATGAAGCATAATTCAGAATTTTTAACTGTGCCACCTTATTTACCGTTTTCCTCACCTGCAGCTGCAAACAAAACAAAACCAAATCAAAGACCATACAAGGTTTGTTAGATGTAACTCCAAATTCAGATTCTATCTTGCCTTCTCTGAGAAGCTTAATTCAGAAACTTTTACTGAGCTGTATGGTTGCTTCGTCAGATGAAGTGCCGTTCACCAGTGAGTACTGGTGCAGACTGTTCATATGTAATGTTTTCCAGTTGCAAACAAAACCAAGCCATCTACAGACTAGAGTTACTGATTGGAGTACATAAAACTAGTTGCAATCGGCTGAAGGGTTGATGCATCCGCCGTCATCCTGGAGGACGGAGGAGCCCTAGGACCCAGTAAATCCTCGGCCACGCCGCAGACCGGCCCCGCTCTTGCCCCTTCCCCTGTTCCCCGAACAATAGTCCTCTCCTCATCAGTGCGATGTTCCTGACTCGCCAATACAGTATAGATTTTTAAAGTAATGTAGTGGTGTAGTGTAGCTGTTCTGTTCAGAAAATTCAGGACCAAATTGCAGAGCATCTATTGTCACAAAATGTAAAAGAGAAGGTGATCTCATACAGGAAGAACACTCCAGTTGTTCAGAATGATAGGATATCACCCTGCAGCTACATCTGTCAAACAACACCTCTGCTGCAAAGGGAATGCACTTGCCAGCCCACAAAACGTTGTGAAACAGATATGTAGACCCTCGGATAATAAGTGCTTACAGAGTTGTGATAGCTTAACAAGGATACGGGAATAATCTGTGCTCAGGAATTTCAGTTAACAAGTACTAGTACTACTTTGCAGGCTTGCACCCATCTAACAAACCAAAGCACAGGATCATCACGGGTCAGGTGATTCTGCCCTCATGTACCTCAGAGGAACTGAATTGAGGGCATGAGACTGCTGGATCACAGCTTTGGATTATGGCCTCCTGGAGCTCAGTAGTTTGGCTTCATGTTGCCGTCGGACGATCAGAGACTGCCGGTAAAGGTTCAGGTCAAGGCCATCAACGTTCCTTCCCACACGTGCTTGCAGAATCGCCTGCAGGATGCCCGTGAGCAACAGATTCGATGTAGCATCATTATTCCAATGATACCAGCTATATATAATTCACTGACAAAAGCAGGAGAAGGACAGAGAGCTACGTCGTTGTTCGGCCGGATCAGGAGCTCGCCGATGAACTGAAACATAGAGCTGCTGCGAAAACTGATGTCCCTCAGGTGTTGGGTGTCGATCTTCAACCTTGCGCTGCCATCCTGAATAACAGCGACCGCAGAGTCCAGATCGTATGACTGAAGGCTGGAGAATTGCAAGACAAGAAGGCTAGCACGGTTAAAACTTGTAGTTTTGAGGAGAAATCAAAGTAACTGGCAGACATACATTCCTGTTACCCGGAGGGACGCCCCTTGCTTGAACATCTCCGAGGAGGGCTCCAGCTCTTGCAGAGTGACAGGCACACCTGGTTTCAGAGTAGAAGATGCCATCTAGCTAGCACACGGGGAACTGATGAAAGGCAAAATGAGGGGGTTATGTCTAGTCTCCGGTGATAGTCTTCGCAATCAAGAAAAGTACTGATACTGTTTCAATATTACAAGATTGTACACTGGAAGTTGATACAACTATGGCACTGATACTGTTTGACTGTATCAACATTTACCCTGCTGCTCAACATTGCATCTGTTCAGATACATGAGACTGCAATATGCATACTATTGTTGTATACTGATCTAGCATTATAATCTCAATTACGGGGAAGGAGGCATCAGCTGCCAAAGAAGGGCTTCAAACCAGACATGCAATTCCAATCCCAATCCCATACAGTCATTCCAACATTCTGGAATGAGATCTACAGTAATCTGAAACTTGACTCGATCCCTAGTTTTGCACCTGACAGAAACCGCTAACAACGTACCTAACGCGCACGGGCTGCCTGATGAAATCTAAAGCCCTGGCAAAGATTGCCTGCTGCTCCTCCACCGCGCGTCGCCGGCGAGGCGGCCTCGCCAATGCGCGCAAACAGTCCAGCCGCTCGAGGCACGAGGAGGGAAACTGGCGAGCGGGAGGGAGGGAGGGAGGGATTGGGTCGGAGACGCGAAGATAGCCTGGGGGAGGATGGGTGGGAGGACGGCGGCGGGGGAGAGATTCCGGCGAACGGCGGCGGATGGAAACGGGAGGAGACGAGGAGCACCACTACTGGTACTTTTTTTTTTTGGTTATATAAACTGGTACTGGCACTGGATAACCGAAAACCCATATATGACGCTAACAGCGTCAAATTGCCAGGGAAACGCACAGGCCCAGTCATCCGCTGGTGACCGACCGATCACTACTGTCCAGCCACCACGTTAGATTTTGGACAAAATGTACCATTGTATTCCCTTTGAACATCACTACTTGAGTAAATTAAAAAACATCACTACTTGAATAAGTTATAAAAAACATCACTACTTGGATAAAGAATGTTGTTTATCTAAACAAAAATGCCATCCTTTATAACCCAATAAAGAGCATTGTTTATCAGATGGAGTATTTTTTTTATCGGGCCGGTTTCTATAGGTTTTCTTGGTCGGTTTCTATCCAAAAAAACATCTATTGGGTTTCCTTTACAGACTGAATTTTTTTAAATCTTGATAAATCAATTTTTTAATGTTACGGATTTTTTGGATATAATTTTAAAAAGTAAGTGAATTTAATAAATTTTCATTAATTTTAGAAAATGTTCTCGAAATGTATAGAATGTTCTTGAAGTTTGATCTTTCTTTAAGTGTGAACATAATTTTGAGATGTGAGCATTCTTAAAAAAAGAATGTTTTATAAAAGGCCTGAAGATTTTTTAAAAATTTAAACACTTTTCAAGACGCCGACATTTTTAAAAATTTTGGTATTGTTTTAAGACATGCCTGACCATCGCATTGCATGGAGACCTGAGAAGTGGCGGAGGTGGAAGGCGCCTCTGGTTGGTACACTTAGTTGCATAGGGCCCTTTCTGCCCACACTTGTGGCAAGTCACATCTGAGGGCGGGCGAGAGTGAGGAAGATCTCTTGTCCTCAAAGCCCGAGGCCTCTCCTGATAAGCTGGGTTGGGAGGGTGGGAAGGACCACAATCTTTGAGTTGCTTGTGCTGTTGAGGACGAAATGGAGGAGGACTTGGAACCCAGAAATTTTTCTGTTTGTGAAAAACCTAAGAGAACGAAGAAGGTGGGGTGGAGTCCCTGAACCTCTTCCTTGAAGTTTCCATCTTGTTCTTAGCTGTGTCTTGCTTAAGAGCCAAGTTGTAGAACATTGAGAACTCAGTTGGGGTGTAGAGCGTAAGGGGAACTTGCAGATCATCCCTAAGACCATTCCTGAACTGATAAATCTTGCTTTCATCATTTGGAACATCTTGCTTGGCATAGTGGGCAAGCCTCTGGAAATCTGAGTTATACTGATAGACAACCAACGTGCCTTGCTTGAGATTCCTGAACTTCTCGCACATGCCCTCTACTGCACTTGTGGGAATATAGTGCGCTCTGAAGTGTTTGCAGAACACGCTCAATCAATCACCTGGCCCTCTCTGGAATCTTTGTATGGTTGCCACCAATCCGCAGCTTGATCCTTGAGGTTGAAGGTAGCAAACCTGATGAAGTCCCCTGGCCTGAAATTACTGCTATCAAAATGCTTCTTCGTGCCGCGAGCCAATCTTCTGCGTCCATAGGCTCCAGGCAAGAACTGAAAGTCTTGGGCTGATTGCTTAGAAACTAGTTCAACGTTGCAAATTGGGGCTGATTGTAGAAGTTCCTTGCCCTTAATTTCCTTGGTTTCCTTGGTTCCTTCTTGCTTCAACTGGAGGAGCATTTTAGTATTTGTATTTGTATTTGTATCTGCCATCAAAGCTTGCCATGCCTCCGGAGGCAGAGGTGGCGGACAAGGATTTGGATCCTCACCGTCTCGACTCGGATTACCACGAGTAGTGGAGGCCATCCTGAAGATGGAGATGAAGTTTAGATCCACAATTAAGAAGATTGATAGTTGAATAAGCTGAATTAGTAAGGCTTGAAGGATCCAACATAAATCCTCATCAAGTATAGCATCCAAGCTGAAATTGCAAGAATGCTTTCCAAAGATTAATGGAATCGCCGATTGATTAGGAAGCCACTTGAAAAAAACAAAGTATTGAGCGTGCCAATTGAGCTCAGAGCAAATACATGACAGAGATTTTGTTCGACATTTTTGTGGTGAGACCCACGTAGGCTTGATCGTACATTGGTTTTCATAGTACAATGACGTTCAAAATGCCCCTGAGCCATAGCGGACTACAAGGGCTCGCTAAACCACCACGAGACTATCCTCTGTAGGAAAGGCCATGGACAAATGAACAACTAGATGTCGAACCCCAACCTCACATCATGCATATGTTGGAGGGATATGTGATACCTCCTTTCAGTGATCCGGTAAAGGAATAGGAAAGTATACCACACCTATTTCCCTAGAGGTACCATGGGTTATCGAACACACGAGAGGAAGATTCCCTTGAAGCGATGGTCTCTAGAAAGCTTTTGTTAAAGGATCAATTCCAGCTTTTGTCTGAAGCAATCAAGCAAATGGTGATTCAAATACTTATAATAAAAAGAGGTACGGGTATGAGGTCTTAATGCTTGCAACCATGTATTTGTGTTGGGACAAGATATGCTATTAATTTGTGCGATGGAAGTCACCCATCGAGATATGCTTGTTATGAATAGAAGTGGGGGTGTGTCCAAATAATATCTTGACCGACATGAGTCCTGCATCAAGAATTAGTTGTCCTACCAGAGGCCCTATTTGTTGCACGGGGTTGCCTCAGTAATTAAGATAATAAATACCATACAATAGCTTTGAGCGTTTAATGACTACACCCCATGAATCCCCAAGGATTGGATCCGTGCTCCCACACTAAACCCTTCTATCACTAGTGTTCAGAATAAAACTTCACGTTCTCCCCGCACTTAGCCTCACCATTACTCGATCTCCATGATCCTGGGTACCTGCATGGATGCAGATCCCCAACAAGACAAGAGACATCGATGGAACAATTTTATTTCACACATACGGATGTTAATTCAAAGCCCTTACATTGATCCCCACAACAAATATGGAGGGCTGCAAGGCCTATGCCTCAACCCATACCTTATTGAACTACTTACACACGGAGATCAGATCGCAAGAAGAAAACAATGAAGGACACATCTTGAAAATTGATTGCTTGCAAATATGTCTTACAATGGCTGCCTTGTGTGATGCACAATTACAAGTATGAACTGGAGGGAATTGGACTATGGTGGTGACGGTGGCTATGTGATACGTCTGGCAGAGTAAAGCCAATGACTACTCGATAGTTTAGTGTGCCATGCTTTACGGCTTAGAACCGGGACTTTAACGATGTTTTGAACGTCATGGAGCATATGAGATGTTCCAGGAGTTGAAGTTCATATTTCAAGCAAATCCCCGGATTGAGAGATATGAAGTCTCCAATAAGTTCTACAGCTACAAGATGAAGGAGAATAGTTCTGTCAGTGAACATATACTTAGAATGTCTGGGTACCACAACCACTTGACTCAACTGGGAGTTAATCTTCCTGATGATAGTGTCATTGATAGAGTTCTTCAATCACTGCCACCAAGCTACAAGAGCTTCGTGATGAACTATAATATGCAAGGGATGGATAAGACAATTCCTGAGCACTTCGCAATGCTAAAGGCCGTGGAGGTAGAAATCAAGAAGGAGCATCAAGTGTTGATGGTCAACAAGACCACCAGTTTCAAGAAAAAGGGTAAAGGGAAGAAGGGGAACTTCAAGAAGAACAGCAAGCCAGTTGCTGCTCAAGTGAAGAAACCCAAGTCAGACCTAAGCCTAAGACTGAGTGCTTCTACTGCAAAGGAACTGGTCACTGGAAGCGGAACTGCCCCAAGTATTTGGTAGAAAAGAAGGATGTCAAAGTGAAAGGTATATTTGATATACATGTTATTGATGTGTACCTTACTAATGCTCGCAGTAGTGCCTGGGTATTTGATACTAGTTCGGTTGCTAACATTTACAACTCGAAACAGGGGCTACGGATTAAGCGAAGATTGGCTAAGGACGAGGTGACGATGCGCGTGGGAAATGGTTCCAAAATCGATGTGATCGTCGTCGGCACGCTACCTCTACATCTACCTTCGGGATTAGTTTTAGACCTGAATAATTGTTATTTGGTGCCAGTGTTGAGCATGAACATTATATCTGGATCTTGTTTAATGCGAGACGGTTATTCGTTTAAATCAGAGAATAATGGTTGTTCTATTTATATGAGTAATATCTTTTATGGTCATGCACCCCTGATGACTGGTCTATTTTTACTAAATCTTGATAGTAGTGATACACATGTTCATAGTATTGAAGCCAAAAGATGTAGAGTTGATAATGATAGTGCAACTTATTTGTGGCACTGCCGTTTAGGTCATATTGGTGTAAAGCGCATGAAGAAACTCCATTCTGATGGACTTCTGGAATCACTTGATTATGAATCACTTGGTACTTGTGAACCATGTATCATGGGCAAGATGACTAAAACTCTGTTCTCCGGAACAATGGAGCGAGCAACAGAGTTATTGGAAATCATACATACTGATGTATGTGGTCCAATGAACATTGAAGCTCGCGGTAGATATCGTTATTTTCTCACCTTCACAGATGATTTGAGTAGATATGGGTATATCTACTTGATGAAACATAAGTCTGAAACATTTGAAAAGTTCAAAAAAATTCAGAGCGAAGTCGAAAATCATCGTAACAAGAAAATCAAGTTTCGACGATCTGATCGTGGAGGCGAATATTTGAGTTATGAGTTTGGACTTCATTTGAAACAATGCGGAATAGTTTCGCAACTCACACCACCTGGAACACCATAGCGTAATGGTGTGTCCGAACGTCGTAATCGTACTTTACTAGATATGGTGCGATCTATGATGTCTCTCACTGATTTACCGCTATCATTTTGGGGTTACGCTTTAGAGACAGTTGCATTCACATTAAATAGGGCACCATCTAAATCCATCGAGACGACACCTTATGAACTGTGGTTTGGCAAGAAACCCAAGTTGTCGTTTCTTAAAGTTTGGGGTTGCGATGCTTATGTGAAAAAGCTTCAACCTGATAAGCTCGAACCCAAATCGGAGAAATGTGTCTTCATAGGATACCCAAAGGAGACTGTTCGGTACACCTTCTATCACAGATCTGAAGGCAAGATATTCGTTGCTAAGAATGGATCCTTTATAGAAAGGAGTTTCTCTCGAAAGAAGTGAGTGGGAGGAAAGTAGAACTTGACGAGATAATTGTACCTTCTCCCTTATTGGAAAGTAGTTCATCACTGAAACCAGTTCCAGTGATTCCTACACTAGTAACTGAGGAAGCTAATGATGTTGATCATGAAACTTCTGATCAAGTTACTACCGAACCTCGTAGGTCAACCAGAGTAAGATCCGCACCAGAGTGGTACGGTAATCCTGTTCTAAAAGTCATGTTACTTGACCATGATGAACCTACGAACTATGAGGAAGCAATGATGAGCCCAGATTCCGCAAAATGGCTTGAAGCCATGAAATCTGAGATGGGATCCATGTATGAGAACAATGTGTGGACTTTGATTGACTTGCTCGATGATCGGCAGGCCATAGAGAATAAATGGATCTTCAAGAAGAAGACTGACGCTGACGGTAATGTTACTGTCTACAAAGCTCGACTTGTTGCGAAAGGTTTTCGACAAGTTCAAGGAGTTGACTACGATGAGACCTTCTCACTCGTAGCGATGCTTAAGTCCGTCCGAATTATGTTAGCAATTGTCGCATTTTATGATTATGAAATTTGGCAAATGGATGTCAAAACTGCATTCCTTAATGGATACCTTACAGAAGAGTTGTATATGATGCAACCAGAAGGTTTTGTCGATCCAAAAGGTGCTAACAAAGTGTGCAAGCTCCAGCGATCGATTTATGGACCGGTGCAAGCCTCTCGGAGTTGGAATATACGCTTTGATAGTGTGATCAAAGCATATGGTTTTATACAGACTTTTGGAGAAGCCTGTATTTACAAGAAAGTGAGTGGGAGTTCCGTAGTATTTCTGATATTATATGTAGATGACATATTGTTGATCGGAAATGATACTGGATTTTTGAATAGCATCAAGATCTATAGAGATAGATCAAGATGCTTGATTGTACTTTCACAAAGCACATACCTTGATAAAGTTTTGAAGAAGCATTTCTGAGTGGGAGCTCCCGTAGCATTTCTAATATTATATGTAGATGACATATTGTTGATCGGAAGCATCTTGATCAATGAAAGATCTTGGTGAAGCTGCTTATATATTGGGCATCAAGATCTATAGAGATAGATCAAGATGCTTGATTGGACTTTCACAAAGCACATACCTTGATAAAGTTTTGAAGAAGTTCAAAATGGATCAGGCAAAGAAAGGGTTCTTGCTTGTATTACAAGGTGTGAAGTTGAGTCAGACTCAATGCCTGAGCAGTGCAGAAGATAGAGAGAAAAGGAAAGGTGTTCCCTATGCTTCAGCCATAGGCTCTATCATGTATGCAATGCTGTGTACCAGACCTGATGTGTGCCTTGCTATAAGTTTAGTAGGGAGGTACCAAAGTAATCCAGGAGTGGATCACTGGACAACGGTCAAGAACACCCTGAAATACCTGAAAAGGACTAAGGATATGTTTCTCGTATATGGAGGTGACAAAGAGCTCGTCGTAAACGGTTACGTCGATGCAAGCTTTGGCACTGATCCGGATGACTCTAAGTCACAAACTGGATACGTGTTTTTATTAAATGGTGGAGCTGTCAGTTGGTGCAGTTCCAAGCAGAGCGTTGTGGTGGGATCTACGTGTGAAGCAAAATACATAGCTGCTTCAGAAGCAGCAAATGAAGGAGTCTGGATGAAGGAGTTCTTATCCGATCTAGGTGTCATACCTAGTGCATCGGGTCCAATGAAAATCTTTTGTGACAATACTGGTGCAATTGCCTTGGTAAAGGAATCCAGATTTCACAAGAGAACCAAGCACATCAAGAGACGATTCAATTCCATCCGCGATCAAGTCAAGGAGGGAGACATAGAGATTTGCAAGATACATACGGATCTGAATGTTGCAGACCCGTTGACTAAGCCTCTCTCACGAGCAAAACATGATCAGCACCAAGACTCCATGGGTGTTAGAATCATTACAATGTAATCTAGATTATTGACTCTAGTGCAAGTGGGAGATTGAAGGAAATATGCCCTAGAGGCAATAATAAAGCTGTTATTTATATTTCCTTATATCATGATAAATGCTTATTATTCATGCTAGAATTGTATTAACCAGAAACTTAGTACATGTGTGAATACATAGACAAACAGAGTGTCACTAGTTTGCCTCTACTTGACTAGCTCGTTGAATCAATGATGGTTATGTTTCCTAACCATAGACATGAGTTGTCATTTGATTAACGGGATCACACTAGTAGAAAACGGACCATTAGTACCGGTTTGTAAGGGCCTTTAGTGCCGGTTATGGAACCGGCACTAAAGCCCCCCCCCCTTTAGTACCGGTTCGGCACGAACCGGCGCTAAAGTGCCACCACGTGGCGTGAGCTCGCGCCCTGGTACGGGGGACCTTTAGTACCGGTTGGCGTTACCAACCGGTACTAAAGGTTTTTTTCTTGAATTTTTTTTTGAAAATTTTGGAAATTTTTTTTTGTTTTTTTTTATTTTTTATTTTTCTGAATTATTTGATGATTTAGTCTTTAATCACCTCTCTTAACTGCTCAAGTGTGGATCACTCATTCCAAATCATCTAACTTCCCGACCGGTCACCCATCCCTCTCACTACTCTAGCCCGAGCACGCTTAACTTTCAGGTTCTATTCTCCTTCGTTTCTGAGTCTGCACTTGTTGTTTTCCTGACAATAGTAAGATGTCAATCCTATTAACCTTCAGTAATTTTGCTTGAGCATGAAGTGACACATTTCACTGTTTGAGTTTGAAACTATTGTTTTTAAAAAACAATAATTATTTAGTAACACCAATATTTCTTGAATAATTAGTTTGACCATTATTTGACCACAGTTTGTTTGACCACAGTTTGACCAGATTTGACCAAAATTGAAATAACTAAAATAATTATTTAGTAACACTAATATTCGAGAATAATTAGTTTGACCATTGTTTGACCACAGTTTGCCCACTGTTTGAATTTTTTTCGAGTTTTTTCACTCTAGATCTTAAAAGGCCCGTAACATTTTTTCTATTAGGTTTTTGAGGATTTTGAAAATGTTTAACAGGGTTCCCCCAGTTAAATTTGGATGTAACTTTTCGAGTAGATGATTTTTCATATAAAAAACTTTTTCATCCGAGTTAGTATGCAAAAGTTATGCCCATTTTTACAAATTTCAGAGAGATTTTGCAAATAAAGTCAAAATTCACATTTGCAAAATTTGCCAACAACTAGACCACATATCACATGAGAAACTTATTTTCTTTTATTTTTTTGACATTTCCATTATTTTCTTTTATTTTTTTTAAAACTGAAAAGGCGATCCACAGGGGGGGGGGTAGAGTTTGAAAATGGGACCTTTAGTACCGGTTCGTGCCACGAACCGGTACTAAAGGTGATCGTGGGGCCCCGGCCTGACGTCAGCCTGCCACCACCCCTTTAGTACCGGTTCGTGCCACGAACCGGTACTAAAGGTTCAACACGAACCGGCATTAATGCAAATCCGTTCGAACCGGCACTAATGGTACCATTAGTACCGGCTCAAATACAAACCGGCACTAATGTGCTTCACGTTTGACCCTTTTTCTACTAGTGTCACATCATTAGAGAATGATGTGATTAACTTGACCCATCCGTTAGCTTAGCACAATGATCGTTTAGTTTGTTGCTATTGCTTTCTCCATAACTATACATGTTCCTATGACTATGAGATCATGCAACTCCCGAATACCGGAGGAACACTTTGTGTGCTACCAAACGTCACAACGTAACTGGGTGATTATAAAGGTGCTCTACAGGTGTCTCCAATGGTGTTTGTTGAGTTGGCATGGATCAAGATTAGGATTTGTCACTCCGATTATCGGAGAGGTATCTCTGGGCCCTCTCGGTAATGTACATCACTATAAGCCTTGCAATCATTGTAGCTAATGAGTTAGTTACATGATGTAGCATTACGGAACGAGTAAAGAGACTTGCCGGTAACGAGATTGAACTAGGTATTGAGATACCGACGATCGAATCTCGGGCAAGTAACATATGATGACAAAGGGAACAACGTATATCGTTATGCGGTTTGACTGATAAAGATCTTCGTAGAATATGTAGGAACCAATATGAGCATCCAGGTTCCGCTATTGGTTATTGACCAAAGACATGTCTCGGTCATGTCTACATAGTTCTCGAACCCGTAGGGTCTGCACGCTTAACGTTCGGTGATGATCGGTATTACGAGCCGTAGGGTTAGTTTTATGTTGATAGGACTATGTATTGGAGGGCAAGGGTGATAGCAGCTTCAGCCTAGCATAGAAATTGCTGCATACGGGATTGAAGGGGGGCCAGTATATCTTAATGCTATGGTTGGGTTTTACCTTAATGAACGTTAGTAGTTGCGGATGCTTGCTAATAGTTCCAATCATAAGTGCATAGAATTCCAAGTAAGGGATGACATGCTAGCAGTGGCCTGTCCCACATAAAACTTGTTATCAATCTAGTAACATAGTCAACTGCTTAGGGGTAATTCCGCAACTCCTACCACCACTTTTCCACACTCGTTAAACTAACGTGATTGTTTCTTTATCTAAACAGCCCCTAGTTTTCATTTACATGCTCTTTATTATCTCGCAAACCCATCTTACCACACCTACAAAGTACTTCTTGTGCTAGGTAAAGCGAACGTTAAGCGTGCAGAATTGTATCGGTGGTCAATAGAACTTGAGGGAATATTTGTTCTACCTTTAGCTCCTCATTGGGTTCGACACTCCTATTTATCGAGAAAGACTAAAACTGATCCCCTATACTTGTGGGTTATCAAGACCTTTTTCTGGCGCCGTTGCCGAGGAGCAATAGCGTGGGGTGAATATTCTCGTGTGTGCTTGTTTGCTTTATCACTAAGTTGATTTTATTTGCTGTTCTAAGTTGTTCTCTATCTTTAGTTATGGACATGGAACACGAAATGCAAAACAAATTAGGTGTACTTGCTACTCATGGCGATGGGGAACCTCCTAAAACCCTCGATGCTCGTTATGTGAAAAATATTAAACACTACTTTGATAATCCTGAGAAAACCCCATTCAACTTGATAATGGGATACACATTGGATCAACGTGAATACTTTAGGGACTATCGCTTGACTCAAAAAGGGAAACTCATATGGGATCAAATTTATATGTTGCATTGGTATGCTCGGAATTTATGCTTGAGATATGATTATACTTGTTGCTCTAGGATGAAGGCTCCACACCTTCCCTTTTCATGCAAAATTAATGATAATGAAACCTTGGCTTCTTATGCTAATGGTACATATGATTACTATGATGTGGAACAAATAAAAGAATTCGATGCTTTTAAGGGTGCTTATGAAATTGAATCTTTATTTGAAAAGTGTGAAAACTATGATGATGTTGTTTACAGACCTGAAATTATGCTATACTTAAATATTGCTATGAGAACTATGAATACAATGTTGATATTGATGCATTTCTTGAGGAAGTCTCCGCTGTCCAAGAAGAGACTAATATTTTGCAGGAAACTATGGAAGAAGAAATTGTTGACACTGTGAGCTCATTAGATGAAAAAGATGACGAGGAGAGCGAAGAACAAAAGGACAAAGAGAGGATTAGCTACCCGTGCCCACCTTCTAGTGAGAGTAACTCTTCAACTCATACATTGTTTAACTTCCCTTCGTGCATACCGAAGGATGATTGCTATGATAATTGCTATGACCCCATTGATTCATTTGAAATATCCCTTTTTGATGAACTTGATGCTTGCTATGCTTGTGGCCATGATGCCAATATGAATGATGCTTGTGGAGATGAACTTGCTATAGTTCCTTATGTTATGAAAGAAATTGTTGCTATTGCACCCACACATGATAGTCCTATTATCTTTTTGAATTGTCCCAACTACACTATACCGGAGAAGTTTGCGCTTATTAAGGATTATATTGATGGGTTGCGTTTTACTACTACACGTGATGATTTTGATGAATATAATATGCATGTGCTTGCTGCTCCTACTTGCAATTATTATGAGAGAGGAACTACATCTCCACCTCTCCATTTTTCCAATACGATAGAATTGCAAGAAACACCTTATGCTACGTATTGGCCTTTACTTTGTGTTCATAAATTGTTCCTTTATGACACGCCGATGCATAGGAAGAGAGTTAGACTTCATCATTGCATGATATATGTTGATTTGTGCTCACTACTAAATTACAAATCATTTTTAATTAAAATTAGCTTTGATATACCTTGGGATCCGAGTGGATCAATTACTTGAGCACTTTATGCGTAGCTTAATGGCTTTAAAGAAAGCGCTGCTAGGGAGACAACCCGGAAGTTTTAGAAAGTCATTTTATTCTGTTGAGTGATTTTATAAAGTTTAAAAATAAAAAAATATAGAGGGGAACCTAAAACTTTTCAAAAAGGAAACTGAAAGTAAGAAAGATGAGCACCGTTGAAGTGGGGAAGCTCCTTGAACTTTGTTCATGCCCATGGAAACTTTGTAAATCTTGAATTACAGAAACTTTTCAACACAAATAATTATCCCCTTGTACAAATCCATTGTATTATAAAATTAATGTGCCAAGATTTTCCTTTAGGATGACTAGATTGCTTGTTTGGTATGTGCAGTGGAAAAATAGAAACTTTGGTTGTAGCGCATGAATTTACATTTTTTTACTGGAATGTCAAAAGTTGCTGAAATTTTTACACATTACTGCTATACAAATTATTTTGTCCTAATTTTTCAGAATTTTGGATTTACAGAAGTATGGTAGATGTTCAGATTACTAGAGATTGTTCTGTTTTTAACAGATTCTGCTTCCTATGCATTGTTACCTTATTTTGATGAATCTATGGGTAGTATCGGGGGGTACGAACCATGGTGAAGTTGGACTACAGTAGATATAATGCTAATATGAATTCGGAATGAGTTCACAACAGTACTTAAAGTGGTGATTTATTTTTATTAAACTATAGTGGTACTTTGTTCACTACAGTAGATTTATTTTTATTAAACTAACGTGTGACGGCGATCTACACCAACACCTCCATCATATTCCCCAACACCTTCATCACCTTCCCCCATCTATATTCAGCGGTCCACTCTCCCGCAACCCGTTGTATCCTCTACTTGAACATGGTGCTTTATGCTTCATATTATTATCCAATGATGTGTTTCCATCCTATGATGTCTGAGTAGATTTTTGTTGTCCTATCGGTGATTGGTGAATTGCTATGATTGGTTTAACTTGCTTGTGGTTATGTTGCTATTCTTTGGTGCCCATCATATGAGCGCGCGTGTGGATCACACCATAGGGTTACTTGTATGTTGATAGGACTATGAATTGGAGGGCAAGGGTGATAGCAGCTTCAGCCTATCATAGAAATTCCTGCATACTCGATTGAAGGGGGACCAATATATCTTAATGCTATGGTTGGATTTTACCTTAATGAACGTTAATAGTTGTGGATGCTTGCTAATAGTTACAATCATAAGTGCATAGAATTCCAAGTAAGGGATGACGTGCTAGCCGTGGCCTCTCCCACATCAAACTTGCTATCGGTCTAGTAACATAGTCAATTGATTAGGGGCAATTCCGCAACTCCTACCACCACTTTTCCACACTCGTTAAAATAACATAATTGTTTCTTTATCTAAACAGCCCCGCGTTTTTATTTACGTGCTCTTTATTATCGTGCAAACCTATCTTACCACACCTACAAAGTACTTCTTGTTCTACGTAAACCGAACGTTAAGCGTGCATAGAGTTGTATCGGTGGTCGATAGAACTTGAGGGAATATTTGTTCTACCTTTAGCTCCTCATTGAGTTTGACACTCTTATTTATCGAGAAAAGCTACAACTGATCCCCTATACTTGTGGGTTATCACTATGGAGATGGAAATGGCGGCGGCTAGGGCTTGTGAGAGAGGATGAAGATGGTTCTGTTCTGGCTTCGCTCGATGCTCCCATGTCGACATTTTGGCTTGGTCCCCTTTATAAAAGTTGTTCAGGTGGATGAGATGCCTCGGAATCCATGCCATATGGGTGGTCATACGGGCGCTTGCGCTCATATGCAACACCGTCTTTTGGTTAGTGGCCGCTGGTGCTCCTCCTAGTGATGTTTTCTGTCTTCATTTTCATTCCTTTCCATGTTCTGACGTGATTTCTTCCCATTTTAGCCCATTTCCTGTGCAAACACATCAAAGAGAGGATTTGTGGAATCATTTGAATTCCTTAGTCATTAGTAGCAATATCGGAGTGAATATATCAATTTAAATGAAATATCTCGGTTTAAACTAAGGGTGAATGAGTGTAAAAATATCACTCATCAATAAGCCTAGGTAATACTATAGTTCCAACAAAAAAGCTTCCGAAATTCAGGTTATGTAGTCTGGATCAATTGGTACAAGGAGCCAATTACACGAATAAAAGCAACCTAATATCACACTACGCTCCAAATGTATCCAACCCCCATCAACACACAACCAAAATCTCACAAACTTGTTGACATCAACTTTCAAAATTTGCAACGATACTAGATATGGCAGTACATATGGATACTCTCCCAAGTACTGCCAAAGTCCTCTTGCTACCAATAGTACTGAAGTGATTTCAAAAATCGGCGTCCTCGGGTAGTGGAACTGTATAATGATAATAGCTATGACAAGAATCTCTTGTAGATCAACTCCTCGGGTCCAATCCATACAGTCAGGAGGCACCAAGACCAGGATGCTCGCCAGAACCGATAATATGACGGTTCTGAAAAGCTGCGTTATCCTAAAAAAGTTTGAAGGGGAAAAGGAGTGGAATCAAAACACCTAGGTTGCACTTCCTCACCATAGCGACGATGGGGAAAGGAGTAAAAAGAATTCCTACTATGCTAGGAAGCATGGTAGAGAAAGAGAACCATGGGCACAAAAACCCATGCCTTTTCCTAGTAAGATTTTAGAATCTAAAGATGAAGAATCTTTTCATCATTTTGTTGAATTGCTTAGACATTTATTTTTGCACGTTCTTTTGACTCGTGGTATGTAAATGCCTCCATATGCTAAATGCATGAAAGATATTGTTACTAACAAGAAAAATTCCTGAGGCTGAAATTTCTACTATGCTTGCCAATTATTCTTTCAAATGTAATTTTCCTAAAAATCTAGGAGATCCAGGGATACCTGCTATATAACGCTCTATGAAAAGGAACTATGTTAAAACTTCTTTATGTGATTTGGGAGCTAGTGTTAGTGTCATGCCCTTTTCTTTGTATAAAAGACTTGACTTGAGTAAATTGATACCCGTTGAGATTTCTTTGCAAATGGCTGACAAGTCTACAACTATTCATGTCGGTGTTTGTGAGGATGTTCCAGTTGTGGTTGCCAATGTTATGATCTTAATGGACTTTGTTATATTTGATATGCCCGAGTATGACAATATGTCTGTTATTTTCGGGAGAACTTTTCTCAATACTGCAAGTGCTATTATATATTGTAATAAAAGCAAGGTTACCATCCATGTTAATGGTAGTGAGCATATGGTCTATTTTTCCGAAGAAAGCAAACAAAGGGAAGAATCTCAATTCTATCAAAAAAATTATGACTATCACTATTGGAGACTTTGAATTGTAGAAGTGTATGCTCTAGCCAATGCAACCAAAAGACCGATCTGATGGAAGAGACTAGACAGCACATTATACGTCAACACTCCCCCTCACTTGTGGCTCCCTCAGGCCTAAACGTGGACCGAAAGTGGGCTGCAATTTAATTGCGCCAGCCGGGTCTTGAACTCAAGACCTCTTGGCTCTGATACCATGTAAAAGTGCATGCTCTAGCCAATGCAACCAAACGACCGATCTAATGGTAGAGACTAGGCAACACATTATATGTCAACATGAATTTCCTCTTCCGGTTCCAAAGAAAAAAATATCAAACTATTATGATTGGAACCATGCCTTTCAAGTTGAGATAACTTAGCAACATAATCGTTATTTTTTCTCATGATTTGATTTGAATGAGTTAATGCATGAAGTTGTTTTAGGAAAGAGACAATTTGATTGACTTAATGCACGCGTCAAATGAACCCGCCTAAATTTGTTGCGCTTGAGCGAAAGATTGTTTATAAGATGCTTGCGGGCGTAACATAGGGTTTGCGGAAGTAGAGATTACACGTCCCCGCAAAAAGAAAAGTAGAGATTACACAACGGATGCAGGATGAGCTTAACTACTAAACGGAGAGATCACAAGTGACATGGCGAAGAAGAGTGCCAATCAGAAACACGGTTATGGTTCCATAATTACAAGATAAACGGCTTCCTGTAGATGTCGAATGCTTCGGACGCGCACAGCTGAGGCTCCTGCAAAATTGATTGATGAAAGTTGAGGATGAATTGATGCTTGCGATTTGAAGTAGTTAACCTTAGTTGCAAGAGTAATAATAAGAGTAGCTAATTGATGGCTTACCTGTGCGTTGCTGAAGGTGATGACCCGGCGGAAAAAGGAGCCGATGGGCCCAGGGATGCCGGACTCACCGCCGTTGTCGCGGATGGTGGCCCGCATCGCGCTGAGCAGGCGACCGTAGGTGGTGCCCGGCTCAGACTCCACCGCCTTGATGAAGCTGTACGTCATGGCGCCGGTGGAGGTGGAGCCCAAGAACGCCTTCCTGTCTGACTCCGCGGAGGTTTGGCTGTCCCCGCAGCCGCTGAAGGAGATCGCCAGGCCGCCGCTGGTGCCTTTCTGCGCGTCCGGTTGACGGTTGTGGTTCTCCCATTGCCAGTACCCAGTTCTTGATTCCACGGAGGAGAAAATTACAGCAAGGCAAAGCTAAAATTAACTAGTATAGATTAGATGGTGTAGGCACCTGGATATGCGACAGAGGTAGGGGAGGTCCAGGATGGTGCCGCTGTGACAGGTATCGATGATGGCGTGGAGCTTGACGCCTGCGCCGAGGGGGCGGACGATGGTCTCGTTGATCTCGTCGTCAAGGATCACGCCGCGATCCTCGAAGTCCTGAGGGCAGAGCGCTTCGTCGTAGCCGTCCACCTCGTCGCCGTTGTTGTCCAGCTTCTGGACGCCGTGGCCGGAGAAGTGGAACACCAGGGAGTCGCCGGAGGTGCAGCCCTCCACCAGCCACCGCATCGCCAGCCGGATGTTGTCCTTTGTCGGCCAACGGTTCGGGTCCTTCTCCTCCTCTGTCCATGGGATGGATGGATGCTCACAAAATCGAGCTTTACACGTTCAACTTTAACGAAAACGGTTTCTTGTTTGCTTACGCGTGAGGGCGAGGATGCAGTCGCTGGGGAAGCCAAACCTCTGGCCGAGCAAGTAGGCCATGCAGTTGACGTCGTTGACGGTGCCTTTGAGCTCGTACTTGGTGAAGCTGTAGCTGATGCCGACGAGGAGCGCCCGCTTCTTGCCGCGCGCGCGCGGGTAGCTGGCCGGCAGGTGGTACGGATCGCCGGCACGCATCGACCCGGACGACGCGGGCGGCGGCGGCGGCTGCTGCGACGGAGACCCGAAGAGCAGGCCCTTGATGAAGCCCACGGCCTGGTGCAGGCCGCCGTTGTGCTGCGGCCGGCGCTCCACGCGCGTCGTGGTGTGGCAGAGCGCGCACCGGACGGAGCGCGCGCCCGGCGGCGCGGAGATGGACGCGCCGCAGCGGCTGCACCATGTTGTCCGCGTCTGCCTTGAGCTCGCCATGAATGACATATGTGAATGTGAGTAGCTAGCTAGACAGGCGGCATCAAGTGAAGAAGAAGGTATGAAGGTGATGAGTTCATTTGTGTCGGTGTTTCTGCGTAGGAGATGGAATCGAGCGAATTCGACCCGTGGACCCTGTTGCGGTGTGGTGCGTTGTGGGTGGGCTATGGCAAGGTGATGGTACTGATGCTGCCTTTCGGTTCGCCCATGGCTAGCTGCTTTATTCCGACGAGCATTCGATGCTTCATAGCGACGTGCGGGTAAGAAGGAATCCTATTTCATTCGCGTGCTTTGCCGCGCAGGTTCGTTAGTTGTATATAACTGTACAAATGCCCGTGCGTTTGCAACGAGCGATTAAATTAGTAGAACATGGGCCTTGTGTCATTCCGAAACACTTTTTACATTCAATTTTTACGAACGATAAACAGGTATCCTTGAGTATCACTTTTCAGGAAAAGCCTCTCTAACATTGTAGAGGATGTGCTCTCGCGACCTGCTTGGCGACCCGTGGGGCGACCCGCCGGGGCCGGCCGCAGGCGTCTCGGAGAGCCCTGCCACCGGTGATCCTCCCACCATAGATGTGCCTCCATCGTCTAGGACCGCTGCTGTTGCCGGCCCCGACACTGGCGGCGAACCTGTGCTCATCTCCGGCGACAAGAGTCCGCGCCTCAGTGTCGGCCGTCGTCCCCCGACCAGGTACTGCCTTCCATGCTCGTGTCCTGTCTTCCTTTCTCTCCTGGGTCCCGTTCGATCCTGCAACCTACCCTGCTCTCTTCGATCCGGGAGAGATCTGGACTGTCGCCCCCTTCCCGGCGGCGTGCTTCTCGGCGGCCGGGGTTGCCAGTCTCCTCTCCTACTTCTTCTGCTCGCCGAGCGAGCATCTCACGGCTGTTCAGGTCGGTCATCTCGTCTTCTCCGTCCGGGTGGCTAGCGTCGCCGTCGCCCGCTTCGTTCTCACCGTCGGGCCGGGGCTCATGACCGCCATTAACCTCTCCTTGCATGGGTCTCTGCGTGGGGCCCGGGCGGTGGCTGTCAGGGCGAAAGCGAGGGGCATTCAATCTGCTCCCAACCCCCGCCCCCAGTGTCAATTCGCGGACCGGACGGCGCGGCACGCCGAGCGGCTTAATGCCTATCTGGCGCCCCATCCCGTCCAGCTCTAACTGCGCGGGCATCCTGCCTCTCCCATCTGTCGACGTTACGATCGCTGATTCGCGCCGCGCGCTGTGTGGGGCCGCCAAGGATCCTGCCCCCGCTTTGCCAATGGGCGCGGTCTCCGCTCACAGCGACAACGCGAGTGTCGCTAGCGTTTGTTCCCCGCGCATTGACTCCGTTGAGGTTGAATACGTCGCGGCACCGGTGCCCACTGCGTTTACTCCCCCCACCGCCTCTCCTACAAGCCCGTATATGGCTGCTCTCCTCTCCCCTCCCCCCCTCGCCCAAAACCTAAACGCCAGCCGATCCCACCGCTCTCTCTATCGGGGTGCTACCGCTGCCTCTCCGAACGCCATTTCGTCCATGACTGCCGGGATCCGGTTCGCTGCCGCCACTGTAGAGTCTCCGGCCACCGTGCGGGGTCTCCTCGCTGCGCCATGGCTGCCCGTCGTCCGCTTCCCTCGCCTCCAGCCTCCGCTGCCTCTCCCATCCGCCCCACTCCACCACCCCCGCCGCCTCCGCCTCCTCCCACCCGTCGGGCCTCCACCCCATACCCTTCCGCTCGCCTACGTGCCGCCTCCTTGCTGCTCGACGGCACGGGTGTTCCGCCCTATGACCTCGGGGATGGCAAACCTAGTCAAGATGCGCCTCCCCCTGCCCCTCGTTTCCGTGACGTTACCCTCTCGGCGGTTGTCTCGTCTCCTCCCCCGTCCCCGGTGGCCTCCCCTCCGGCGCTCGCCCACCCGGAACCGGGCAGGGCTCCGTCTCCACCGCCCCCTCCCAGGCTACGGCTCCTGGATGATCTCGACACGGGTAGTGAGGACCTGTTGCTCCCTGTGACCGGGTCCTCCCTGTCCTCGCGATCGTCCGGGCACTCCTTTGGCGCGGAGTCGCAGCGTCCGGACTCGGCTGAGGTTTTCATGCCAGATGGTGACTACGCGGCGGCCCTGCGCCTCGCTGTGGTCACCATCGAGCCCCCTACTGCCTTCCACAACGACACCACCGCGGTCCAAGCTACCGTCCTCCGCTACATCAGCCATCTCCTCCCGTAGACCATCCCGTCGGCGGTGGGTGCCATGTACCTCCGGTTCGCCTCCGGGGCGGACCGCGAGGAGGCCATGGCTCGGCAGCCTTTCCCGTACGAGGGGGCGCGCATTGAGCTGCATCGCAAGGAGGCTTATGGACGGGTCTGTTGGGGAACGTAGCAGAATTTTAAAATTTTCTACGCATCACCAAGATCAATCTATGGAGTAATCTAGCAACGAGGGAAGGAGAGTGCATCTACATACCCTTGTAGATCGCTAAGCGGAAGCGTTCAAGTGAACGGGGTTGATGGAGTCGTACTCGTCGTGATCCAAATCACCGATGATCCTAGCGCCGAACGGATGGCACCTCCGCGTTCAACACACGTACGGTTGGGAGAGACGTCTCCTCCTTCTTGATCCAGCAAGGGGGAAGGAGAGGTTGATGGAGATCCAGCAGCACGACGGCGTGGTGGTGGAAGCAGCGGGGATCTCGGCAGGGCTTTGCCAAGCTCAGCGAGAGGGAGAGGTGTTACGAGGGGAGAGGGAGGTGCCAGGGGCTAGGGTGCGGCTCCCATGTGCCTCCCCACTATATATAGGGGTGGAGGGGCTGGTTTCTTGCCCTCCAAGTCCATTGGAGCGTTGGCAAAGGTGGGGAAAAGAAATCCCATCATTTCCCTTCCCCACCGATTGTTATCCCCCTTTTTAGGGATCTTGATCTTATCCCTTCGGGATATGATCTTATTCCTTCTAAGGGGGGATCTTGGTGCGCCTTGACTAGGGGTGTGGGGCCTTGCCCCCACTACCCACGTTCATGTGGGTCCCCCCGTGCAGGTGGGCCCCACTCTGGAACCTTCTAGAACCTTCCCGGTACAATACCAAAAAATCCTGAACATTTTCCGGTGGCCAAAATAGGACTTCCCATATATAAATCTTTACCTCCGGACCATTCCGGTGTTGGGGAACATAGTAATTTCAAAAAAATTCCTACGCACACGCAAGATCATGGTGATGCACAGCAACGAGAGGGGAGAGTGTTGTCTACGTACCCACGCAGACCGACTGCGGAAGCGATCACACAACGTAGAGGAAGTAGTCGTACGTCTTCCCGATCCGACCGATCCAAGCACCGTTACTCGGGAACCTCCGAGTTCTTAGCACACGTACAGCTCGATGACGATCCCCGGGCTCCGATCCAGCAAAGCTTTGGGGAGGAGATCCGTCAGCACGACGGCGTGGTGACGATCTTGATGTTCTACCGACGCAGGGCTTCGCCTAAGCACTACAACGATATGACCGAGGTGGAATATGGTGGCAGGGGGCACCCCACACGCCTAAGGAACGATCTTCACGATCAACTTCTGTGTCTAGAGGTGCCCCCTGCCTCCGTATATAAAGGAGGCAAGGGGGACGGGTGCGGCCAGCCCTATGGAGGCGCAGGAGGAGTCCTACTCCTACCGGGAGTAGGACTCCCCCCCCCCCAATCCTATTCCAAATAGGATTCCCAAGGGGGAAAGAGAGAGAGAGGTGGCCGGCCACCTCTCCTAGTCCTAATAGGACTAGGGGAGGGTGGAGGCGCGCAGCCCACCATGGGCAGCCCCTTTCACCTTTCCACTAAAGCCCAATAAGGCCCATGTGGCTCCCGGGGGGTTCCGGTAACCTCCCGGTAATCCGGTAAAATCCCGATTTCACCCGGAACACTTCCGATATCCAAACATAGGCTTCCAATATATCAATCTTTATGTCTCAACCATTTCGAGACTCATCGTCATGTCCGTGATCACATCCGGGACTCCGAACAACCTTCGGTACATCAAAATGCATAAACTCATAATAACTGTCATCGTAACGTTAAGCGTGCGGACCCTACGGTTCGAGAACAATGTAGACATGACCGAGACACATCTCCGGTCAATAACCAATAGCGGGACCTGGATGCCCATATTGGCTCCTACATATTCTACGAAGATCTTTATCGGTCAGACCGCATAACAACATACGTTGTTCCCTTTGTCATCGGTATGTTACTTGCCCGAGATTCGATCGTCGGTATCCAATACCTAGTTCAATCTCGTTACCGGCAAGTCTCTTTACTCGTTCCGTAATACATCATCTCACAACTAACATATTAGTTGCAGTGCTTGCAAGGCTTATGTGATGTGCATTACCGAGAGGGCCCAGAGATACCTCTCCGACAATCGGAGTGACAAATCCTAATCTCGAAATACGCCAACCCAACATCTATCTTTGGAGACACCTGTAGTACTCCTTTATAATCACCCAGTTACGTTGTGACGTTTGGTAGTACCCAAAGTGTTCCTCCGGCAAACGGGAGTTGCATAATCTCATAGTCATAGGAACGTGTATAAGTCATGAAGAAAGCAATAGCAACATACTAAACAATCGGGTGCTAAGCTAATGGAATGGGTCATGTCAATCAGATCATTCAACTAATGATGTGATCCCGTTAATCAAATAACAACTCTTTGTTCATGGTTAGGAAACATAACCATCTTTGATTAACGAGCTAGTCAAGTAGAGGCATACTAGTGACACTCTGTTTGTCTATGTATTCACACATGTATTATGTTTCCGGTTAATACAATTCTAGCATGAATAATAAACATTTATCATGATATAAGGAAATAAATAATAACTTTATTATTGCCTCTAGGGCATATTTCCTTTATCCGGAATTCCTCGTGTCGTCCCGGATCTCATTCGGGACTCCGAACAACTTTCGGGTTACCGCATACTAATATCTCTACAACCCTAGCATCACCGAACCTTAAGTGTGTAGACCCTACGGGTTCGGGAGACACGCAGACATGACCGAGACGACTCTCCGGTCAATAACCAATAGCGGGATCTGGATACCCATGTTGGCTCCCACATGTTCCACGATGATCTCATCGGATGAACCACGATGTCGAGGATTCAATCAATCCCGTATTCAATTCCCTTTGTCCAGCGGTATTGTACTTGCCCAAGATTCGATCGTCGGTATTCGATACCTTGTTCAATCTTGTTACCGGCAAGTCTCTTTACTCGTTCCATAACACAGCATCCCGTGATCAACTCCTTGGTCACATTGTGCACATTATGATGATCTCCTACCGAGTGGGCCCAGAGATACCTCTCCGTCACACAAAGTGACAAATCCCAGTCTTGATTCGTGCCAACCCAACAGACACTTTCGGAGATACCCGTGGTGCACCTTTATAGCCACCCAGTTACGTTGTGACGTTTGGCACACCCAAAGCATTCCTACGGTATCCGGGAGTTGCACAATCTCATGGTCTAAGGAAATGATACTTGACATTTAGAAAAGCTTTAGCATACAAACTACACGATCTTTGCGCTAGGCTTAGGATTGGGTCTTGTCCATCACATCAATCTCCTAATGATGTGATTGAAGGAAATATGCCCTAGAGGTAATAATAAAGTTATTATTTATTTCCTTATATCATGATAAATGTTTATTATTCATGCTAAAATTGTATTAACCGGAAACATAATACATGTGTGAATACATAGACAAACAGAGTGTCACTAGTATGCCTCTACTTGACTAGGTCGTTAGTTAAAGATGGTTATGTTTCCTAACCATGAACAAAGAGTTGTTATTTGATTAATGGGATCACATCATTAGTTGAATGATCTGATTGACATGACCCATTCCATTAGCTTAGCACCCGATCATTTAGTATGTTGCTATTGCTTTCTTCATGACTTATACATGTTCCTATGACTATGAGATTATGCAACTCCCGTTTATCGGAGGAACACTTTGTGTGCTACCAAACGTCACAACGTAACTGGGTGATTATAAAGGAGCTCTACAGGTGTCTCCAAAGGTACATGTTGGGTTGGTGTATTTCGAGATTAGGATTTGTCACTCCGAATATCGGAGAGGTATCTCTGGGCCCTCTCGGTAATGCACATCACTTAAGCCTTGCAAGCATTGCAACTAATGAGTTAGTTGCGGAATGATGTATTATGGAACGAGTAAAGAGACTTGCCGGTAACGAGATTGAACTAGGTATTGGATACCGACGATCGAATCTCGGGCAAGTAACATACCGATGACAAAGGGAACAACATATGTTGTTATGCGGTCTGACCGATAAAGATCTTCGTAGAATATGTAGGAGCCAATATGGGCATCCAGGTCCCGCTATTGGTTATTGACCGGAGACGTGTCTTGGTCATGTCTACATTGTTCTCGAACCGTAGGGCCCGCACGCTTAATGTTATGATGACAGTTTCATTATGAGTTTATGTACCGAAGGTTGTTCAGAGTCCCGGATGTGATCACGGACATGACGAGGAGTCTCGAAATGGTCGAGACATAAAGATCGATATATTGGAAGCCTATATTTGGATATCGGAATCATTCCGGGTGAAATCGGGATTTTACCGGAGTACCGGGGGGTTACTGGAACCCCCCCGGGGGTTATTGGGCCTACATGGGCCTTAAGGGAGAAGAGGAGGGCCGGCCAGGGCAGGCCGCGCGCCCCCTCCCCCCTAGTCCGAATAGGACAAGGAAGGGGGGCGGCGCCCCCCTTTCCTCTTCCCTTCCCCCTTTCCTTCTCCAACAAGGCAAGAGGGGGGGAGTCCTACTTCCGGTGGGAGTAGGACTCCTCCAGGCGCACCCCAAGGGGGCCGATCGCACCTCCCCCTCCCTCCTTTATATACGGGGGCAGGGGGCACCCTAGAACACACAAGTTGATCTTCGTGATCGTTCCTTAGCCGTGTGCGGTGCCCCCCTCCACGATATTACACCTCGGTCATATTGTAGCGGTGCTTAGGCGAAGCCCTGCGACGGTTGAACATCAAGATCGTCACCACGCCGTCGTGCTGACGGAACTCCTCCCCGAAGCTTTGCTGGATCGGAGCCCGGGGAGCGTCATCGAGCTGTACGTGTGCCAAGAACTCGGAGGTGCCGGAGTAACGGTGCTTGGATCGGTTGGACTGGGAAGACGTACGACTACTTCCTCTACGTTGCGTCAACGCTTCCGCTTCGGTCTACGAGGGTATGTAGACAACACTCTCCCCTCTCGTTGCTATGCATCACCATGATCTTGCGTGTGCGTAGGAAATTTTTTGAAATTACTACGTTCCCCAACAGTGGCATCCGAGCCTAGGTTTTTATGGTTTGATGTTATATGCACGAGTAGAACACAAGTGAGTTGTGGGCGATATAAGTCATACTGCTTACCAGCATGTCATACTTTGGTTCGGCGGTATTGTTGGATGAAGCGGCCCGGACCGACATTACGCGTACGCTTACGCGAGACTGGTTCTACCGCCGTGCTTTGCACATAGGTGGCTGGCGGGTGTCAGTTTCTCCAACTTTAGTTGAACCAAGTGTGGCTATGCCCGGTCCTTGCGAAGGTTAAAACATCACTAACTTGACAAACTATCGTTGTGGTTTTGATGCGTAGGTGAGATTGGTTCTTGCTAAGCCCGTAGCAGCCACGTAAAATTTGCAACAACAAAGTAGAGGATGTCTAACTTGTTTTTGCAGGGCATGTTGTGATGCGATATGGTCAAGACATGATGCTAAATTTTATTGTATGAGATGATCATGTTTTGTAACCGAGTTATCGGCAACTGGCAGGAGCCATATGGTTGTCGCTTTATTGTATGCAATGCAATCGCCCTGTAATGCTTTACTTTATCACTAAGCGGTAGCGATAGTCGTAGAAGCATAAGATTGGCGAGACAACAACGATGCTACAATGGAGATCAAGGTGTCGCGCCGGTGACGATGGTGATCATGACGGTGCTTCGAAGATGGAGATCACAAGCACCAGATGATGATGTCCATATCATATCACTTATATTGATTGCATGTGATGTTTATCTTTTATGCATCTTATCTTGCTTTGATTGACGGTAGCATTTTAAGATGATCTCTCATTAATTATCAAGAAGTGTTCTCCCTGAGTATGCACCGTTGCGAAAGTTCTTCGTGCTGAGACACCACGTGATGATCGGGTGTGATAGGCTCTACGTTCAAATACAACGGGTGCAAAACAGTTGCACACGCGGAATACTCAGGTTATACTTGACGAGCCAAGCATATACAGATATGGCCTCGGAACACAGAGACCGAAAGGTCGAGCGTGAATCATATACTAGATGTGATCAACATAGTGATGTTCACCATTGAAACTACCCCATCTCACGTGATGATCGGACATGGTTTAGTTGATATGGATCACGTGATCACTTAGAAGATTAGAGGGATGTCTATCTAAGTGGGAGTTCTTAAGTAATATGATTAATTGAACTTAAATTTGTCATGAACTTAGTCCCTGATAGTATCTTGCTTGTCTATGTTTGATTGTAGATAGATGGCCCGTGCTGTTGTTCCATTGAATTTTAATGCGTTCCTTGAGAAAGCAAAGTTGAAAGATGATGGTAGCAATTACACGGACTGGGTCCGTAACTTGAGGATTATCCTCATTGCTGCATAGAAGAGTTACGTCCTGGAAGCACCGCTGGGTGCCAGGCCTGCTGCTGATGCAACTAACAACGTTAAGAACGTTTGGCAGAGCAAAGCTGATGACTACCCGATAGTTCAATGTGCCATGCTTTACGGCTTAGAACCGGGACTTCAACGATGTTTTGAACGTCATGGGGCATATGAGATGTTCCAGGAGTTGAAGTTAATATTCCAGCAGAATGCCCGGATTGAGAGATATGAAGTCTCCAATAAATTCTATAGCTGCAAGATGGAGGAGAATAGTTCTGTCAGTGAGCATATACTCAAGATGTCTGGGTATTGTAATCACTTGATTCAACTGGGAGTTAATATTCCGGATGATAGCGTCATTGACAGAATTCTCCAATCACTTCCACCAAGCTACAAGAGCTTCGTGATGAACTATAATATGCAAGGGATGGATAAGACAATTCCCGAGCTCTTCGCAATGCTAAAAGCTGCGGAGGTAGAAATCAAGAAGGAGCATCAAGTGTTGATGGTCAACAAGACCACTAGTTTCAAGAAAAAGGGCAAAGGGAAGAAGAAGGGGAACTTCAAGAAGAATAGCAAGCAAGTTGCTGCTCAAGAGAAGAAACCCAAGTCTGGACCTAAGCCTGAAACTGAGTGCTTCTACTGCAAGCAGACTGGTCACTAGAAGCGGAACTGCCCCAAGTATTTGGCGGATAAGAAGGATGGCAAGGTGAACAAAGGTATATATGATATACATGTTATTGATGTGTACCTTACTAATGCTCGCAGTAGCACCTGGGTATTTGATACTAGTTATGTTGCTAATATTTGCAACTCGAAACAGGGACTACGGATTAAGCGAAGATTGGCTAAGGATGAGGTGACGATGCACGTGAGAAATGGTTCCAAAGTCGATGTGATCACGGTCGGCACGCTACCTCTACATCTACCATCGGGATTAGTATTAGACCTAAATAATTGCTATTTGGTGCCAGCGTTGAGCATGAACATTATATCTGGATCTTGTTTGATGCGAGACAGTTATTCATTTAAATTAGAGAATAATGGTTGTTCTATTTATATGAGTAATATCTTTTATGGTCATGCACCCTTGAAGAGTGGTCTATTCTTGATGAATCTCTGTAGTAGTGACACACATATTCATAATGTTGAAGCCAAAAGATGCAGAGTTGATAATGATAGTGCAACTTATTTGTGGCACTGCCGTTTAGGTCATATCGGTGTAAAGCGCATGAAGAAACTCCATACTGATGGGCTTTTGGAACCACTTGATTATGAATCACTTGGTACTTGCGAACCGTGCCTTATGGGCAAGATGACCAAAACACCGTTCTCCAGTACTATGGAGAGAGCAACAGATTTGTTGGAAATCATACATACAGATGTATGTGGTCCAATGAATGTTGAGGCTCGTGGCGGATATCGTTATTTTCTCACCTTCACAGATGATTTAAGCAGATATGGGTATATCTACTTAATGAAACACAAGTCTGAAACATTTGAAAAGTTCAAAGAATTTCAGAGTGAAGTGGAAAATCATCGTAACAAGAAAATAAAGTTTCTGCGATCTGATCGTGGAGGAGAATATTTGAGTTATGAGTTTGGTGTACATTTGAAACAATGCGGAATAGTTTCGCAACTCACGCCACCCGGAACACCACAACGTAATGGTGTGTCCGAACGTCGTAATCGTACTTTACTTAATATGGTACGATCTATGATCTCTCTTACAGATTTACCGCTATCGTTTTGGGGTTATGCTTTAGAGATGGCCGCATTCACGTTAAATAGGGCACCATCGAAATCCGTTGAGACGACGCCTTATGAACTATGGTTTGGCAAGAACCCAAAGTTGTCGTTTCTAAAAGTTTGGGGCTGCGATGCTTATGTGAAAAAGCTTCAACCTGATAAGCTCGAACCCAAATCGGAGAAATGTGTCTTCATAGGATATCCAAAGGAAACTATTGGATAGACCTTCGATCACAAATCCGAAGGCAAGACTTTTGTTGCTAAATTCGGAAACTTTCTAGAGAAGGAGTTTCTCTCGAAAGAAATGAGTCAGAGGAAAGTAGAACTTGATGAGGTAACCGTACCTGCTCCCTTATTGAAAAGTAGTTCATCACAGAAACCGGTTTCTGCGACAACTACACCAATTAATGAGGAAGTTGATGATGATGATCATGAAACTTCAGATCAAGTTACTACTGAGCCTCGTAGATCAACCAGAGTAAGATCCGCACCAGAGTGGTACGGCAATCCTGTTCTGGAAGTCATGCTACTGGATCATGATGAACCTACGAACTATGAAGAAGCGATGGTGAGCCCACATTCCGCAAAATGGCTTGAAGCCATGAAATCTGAGATGGGATCCATGTATGAGAACAAAGTGTGGACTTTGGTTGACTTGCCCGATGATCGGCAAGCAATTGAGAATAAATGGATCTTCAAGAAGAAGACTGACGCTGACGGTAATGTTACTGTCTACAAAGCTCGACTTGTCGCAAAAGGTTTTTGACAAGTTCAAGGGATTGACTACGATGAGACCTTCTCACCCGTGGCGATGCTTAAGTCTGTCCGAATCATGTTAGCAATTGCCGCATTTTATGATTATGAAATTTGGCAGATGGATGTCAAAACTGCATTCCTGAATGGATTTCTGGAAGAAGAGTTGTATATGATGCAACCAGAAGGTTTTGTCGATCCAAAGGGAGCTAACAAAGTGTGCAAGCTCCAGCGATCCATTTATGGACTGGTGCAAGCCTCTCGGAGTTGGAATAAACGCTTTGATAGTGTGATCAAAGCATTTGGGTTTGTACAGACTTTTGGAGAAGCCTGTATTTACAAAAAAGTGAGTGGGAGCTCTATAGCATTTCTGATATTATATGTGGATGACATATTACTAATCGGAAATGATATAAAATTTCTGGATAGCATAAAGGGATAATTGAATAAGAGTTTTTCAATGAAAGACCTCGGTGAAGCTGCTTACATATTGGGCATTAAGATCTATAGAGATAGATCAAGACGCTTAATTGGACTTTCACAAAGCACATACCTTGACAAAGTTTTGAAGAAGTTCAAAATGGATCAAGCAAAGAAAGGGTTCTTTCCTGTGTTACAAGGTGTGAAGTTGAGTAAGACTCAATGTCCGACCACTGCAGAAGATAGAGAGAAAATGAAAGATGTTCCCTATGCTTCAGCCATAGGCTCTATCATGTATGCAATGCTGTGTACCAGACCTGATGTGTGCCTTGCTATAAGTCTAGCAGGGAGGTACCAAAGTAATCCAGGAGTGGATCACTCGACAGCGGTCAAGAACATCCTGAAGTACCTGAAAAGGACTAAGTATATGTTTCTCGTATATGGAGGTGACAAAGAGCTCATCGTAAACGGTTACGTTGATGCAAGCTTTGACACTGATCTGGACGATTCTAAATCGCAAACCGGATACGTGTTTACATTAAACGGTGGAGCTGTCAGTTGGTGTAGTTCGAAACAAAGCGTCATGGCGGGATCTACATGTGAAGCGGAGTACATAGCTGCTTCGGAAGCAGCAAACGAAGGAGTCTGGATGAAGGAGTTCATATCCGATCTAGGTGTCATACCTAGTGCATCGGGTCCAATGGAAATCTTTTGTGACAATACTGGTGCAATTGCCTTGGCAAAGGAATCCAGATTTCACAAGAGAACCAAGCACATCAAGAGACGCTTCAATTCCATCCGGGATCTAGTCCAGGTGGGAGACATAGAGATTTGCAAGATACATACGGATCTGAATGTTGCAGACCCATTAACTAAGCCTCTTCCACGAGCAAAACATGATCAGCACCAAGGCTCCATGGGTGTTAGAATCATAACTGTGTAATCTAGATTATTGACTCTAGTGCAAGTGGGAGACTGAAGGAAATATGCCCTAGAGGCAATAATAAAGTTATTATTTATTTCCTTATATCATGATAAATGTTTATTATTCATGCTAAAATTGTATTAACCAGAAACATAATACATGTGTGAATACATAGACAAACAGAGTGTCACTAGTATGCCTCTACTTGACTAGCTCGTTAATCAAAGATGGTTATGTTTCCTAACCATGAACAAAGAGTTGTTATTTGATTAACGGGATCACATCATTAGTTGAATGATCTGATTGACATGACCCATTCCATTAGCTTAGCACCCGATCGTTTAGTATGTTGCTATTGCTTTCTTCATGACTTATACATGTTCCTATGACTATGAGATTATGCAACTCCCGTTTACCGGAGGAACACTTTATGTGCTACCGAACGTCACAACGTAACAGGGTGATTATAAAGGTGCTCTAAAGGTGTCTCCAAAGGTACATGTTGGGTCGGCGTATTTCGAGATTAGGATTTGTCACTCCGAATGTCGGAGAGGTATCTCTGGGCCCTCTCGGTAATGCACATCACTTAAGCCTTGCAGGCATTGCAACTAATGAGTTAGTTGCGGAATGATGTATTACGGAACGAGTAAAGAGACTTGCCGGTAACGAGATTGAACTAGGTATTGGATACCGATGATCGAATCTCGGGCAAGTAACATACCGATGATAGAGGGAACAACGTATGTTGTAATGCGGTCTGACCGATAAAGATCTTCATAGAATATGTAGGAGCCAATATGGGCATCCAGGTCCCGCTATTGGTTATTGACCGGAGACGTGTCTCGGTCATGTCTACATTGTTCTCGAACCGTAGGGTCCGCACGCTTAACGTTACGATGACAGTATCATTATGAGTTTATGTACCGAAGGTTGTTCGGAGTCCTGGATGTGATCACGGACATGACGAGGAGTCTCTAAATGGTCGAGACATAAAGATCGATATATTGGAAGCCTATATTTGGATATCGGAATCATTGCGGGTGAAACCAGGATTTTACCGGAGTACCGGGGGGTTACCGGAACCCCCCCGGGGGTTATTGGGCCTACATGGGCCTTAAGGGAGAAGAGGAGGGCCGGCCAGGGCAGGTCGCGCGCCCCTCCCCTCTAGTCCGAATAGGACAAGGAAGGGGGGGCGGCGCCCCCCTTTCCTCTTCCCCTTCCCCCCTTCCTTCTCCAACAAGGCAAGAGGGGGGGAGTCCTACTCCCGGTGGGAGTAGGACACCTCCAGGTACACCCCAAGGGGGCCGGCCGCACCTCCCCCTCCCTCCTTTATATACGGGGGAAGGGGGGCACCCTAGAACACACAAGTTGATTTTCGTGATCGTTCCTTAGCCGTATGCGGTGCCCCCTCCACGATATTACACCTCGGTCATATTGTAGCGGTGCTTAGGCGAAGCCCTGTGACGGTTGAACATCAAGATCGTCACCACGCCGTCGTGCTGACGGAACTCCTCCCTGAAGCTTTGCTGGATCGGAGCCTGGGGAGCGTCATCGAGCTGTACGTGTGCCATGAACTCGGAGGTGCCGGAGTAACGGTGCTTGGATCGGTTGGACTGGGAAGACGTACGACTACTTCCTCTATGTTGCGTCAACGCTTCCGCTTCGGTCTACGAGGGTACGTAGACAACACTCTCCCCTCTCGTTGCTATGCATCACCATGATCTTGCGTGTGCGTAGGATTTTTTTTGAAATTACTACGTTCCCCAACAGTGATCCCGTTATCAACGACATCCAATGTCCATGGTCAGGAAACCGTAACCATCTATTGATCAACGAGCTAGTTAACTAGAGGCTTACTAGGGACATGGTGTTGTCTATGTATCCACACATGTATCTGAGTTTCCTATCAATACAATTCTAGCATGGATAATAAACGATTATCATGAACAAGGAAATATAATAATAACCATTTATTATTGCCTCTAGGGCATATTTCTAACAGTCTCCCACTTGCACTAGAGTCAATAATCTAGTTCACATCGCCATGTGATTAACACTCACAGGTCACATCGCCATGTGACCAACATCCAAAGAGTTTACTAGAGTCAATAATCGAGTTCACATCACTATGTGATTAACACTCAATGAGTTCTGGGTTTGATCATGTTATGCTTGTGAGAGAGGTTTTAGTCAACGGGTCTGCTACATTCAGATCCGTATGTACTTCGCAAATCTCTATGTCATCTTGTAGATGCAGCTACTACGCTATATTTGGAGCCATTTCAAATAACTGTTTCTACTTGGAGTTATTCTAAATTGTTGCTCCATTATACGTATCCGGTATCTCTACTCAGAGCTATCCGGATAGGTGTTAAGCTTGCATCGACGTAACTCTTTACGTCGAACTCTTTATCACCTCCATAACCGAGAAACATATCCTTATTCCTCTAAGCATAATTTTGACCGCTATCTGGTGATCTTCTCCTAGATCACCTTTGTACCCTCTTGCCAGACATGATGATGTGGAGCATCCCACGATCATCCCCATGGACCAACAACCATCTCATCAAGAGCCAAGAGGACCCATGACACGAGCACGAGCTAGAGCTCTCGAGAACGAGGTGACTTATTCCCTTAGTGATATCACGTATGATCCACTCGAGACATGGCTACTACCTAAGTCCGATATGCTATGCTTGATCAGGTGTCAAGAGGAGCCTCCCGAAGATGCACGTGAAGACGGACAAACCGCCAAGTCCACGGATGAAGAGAATCAACGGAAGAAGAGAATGGAAGCTCCAGGGCCCGGACATCTAGCCTCCCACGACGCCCCGGACATCCGGCCCCCAGCCCGGATATCCGGACCCCGCTATCCAGGACACCCGTAGGTTGGCCACTTTGGCCCGGACATCCGGCCTCCCGCGACGCCCAGGACATCCGGCCCCCAGCCCGGATATCCGGACCCCACTATCCAGAGGACCATAGAAGCCTGCCCCGCCAGCCCGGACATCCGGCCTCCAGCCCGGACATCCGTCCCTTCCTGAAGCCCCGGACATCCGGCCCGACGCCCGGACATCCGGCCCTGCCTGACCGTGAACAGTGAAAGGGCTTTGCCCGTGTATCCTCTCGCCCCCCTAGACTATAAATAGACCTCCCCCTTCTCCTTTCTAGGGTCAGCATTGGTTTAGCTCATATGTGAGATAGAGCTTCGCTCATCCATACGGATCTCCTCCTCGAGAGAGACTGCGGCCCCTCTTCGGAGAAGATCATTGGATTCAATACCCCCTCTTCGGTGGCCCCATCAAGACCTCCTTCTAGGAGAAGAACCGGTTACTTTGTATCGTCCTTTGTTGACCTTGGATCATCGTGTATCTCTTTGTGTTCATCGATCTAGCAAATGTGTGATCTATTTCTTGTTGGTTGAGTGTTTCTCTCGTGTTTTCCCTCCGTTCTTCCCCGTGTTCGTCGTGTTCTTCGAGGGATCTCGCTCCTTTCGTGAAAGATCGGCCATCTAGGGTTCCACCCCACATCATCTTGGTATCATGAGCCACGTTGATCACGATTCCGGAGCCCCCTCTCTTTGTTTTCTAGCTTGATTTTGTTGTTTTTCGTCCTAATCCGAAAATTGCCCCACAAATAGCCCCCAATTTTTTTTTGTGATTTGTTGGTGTGACGAAGTTTTGTTGGATTTGATCCGCGGATTTCGTGTGTTGCAGCCCACCTTTTCCCCAATTTCCATCCACAAAATCGTCCCAATTTTGTCCGAATTTGAACTCTCCACGCGGTGTTCTTCGAAAAAGTCCACGGATCCACCGCCCGGACATCCGGCCCGTACAGCCCGGACATCCGGCAGACCGGACATCCGGCCATCAACCTCGGACATCCGGCCCCTGGCAGCAAAACCTCCCATCCACCATACTTTTCCCGCCCAACCCTCGCCAAATTTTGTTCCGGTGCCTACATCTACTTACGCATACCTCCACCACTTCCGCATAGCACCACCATAGCCTTTCCCGCTACCACCTCCGACAATTTTGCCAAATTTTGCTTTGAGAATTTGAGTTGTGGTTCCCGTGTCCTTTTGTGTTTCGGCTATCTAGGCACGGTTCAACATCAACACCGCTCATCTTCGCCAAGGACTACTACGAATGGCTGCATCAACATCACTTGGGTATCACCTTCACCTTGGGTATCGACTTGGTATCGTGGTATCATCATACTCTTTTGCAATTGCATTTATAACCCCATGGCCTTACTTTTGCGTCACTTACCCATCGAGACTAGCCTTTGAGTATTGCTGGCAACGTGACTTGTGCACATTAGTGTTCATACATCCCATAGCATACATACTATCATCGTGTTACATATCTCGGTATCATCACTTGTGTCACAAAGTTGTTGTCGCATACACAATTACTATCTTGGTTCATGAAGCATTGCATGAGAAAAGAGCTCAAACATCAAAGAGCCAAACAAGCTTTTAAGCAAAAGAGGAAAGATAAGCAAAGAGCTTATAAGAAAGAACCATAGCATCATACAACATTAAGATTGTCATACCCGATCATCTTGGATCAAAGCATAGGAACATCATACATATAGCATACTTGGGATAGAAGTCGTTGCATTTTTGCTTAGTAGGTTGTGCACAAGTTCGTATCCGCCTATTGTGCAATCGTGCTAGCGTCTCTCTAGTGCTGTGCAACAAGAGCATCTTGGTGAATTCCACATTTTGGCTCATCCTTGGTTGCATAACCCCATCGTATCTATTTGCGTGTGTGTTTCCGTGTACCATATCTTGCTATTGGTCTACTTGTTGCATTTGCAAATTTGTGAATCTTTTCCAACATTATTGAGTCTCACTTACTACTGCATCAAATTTTGTGTGCCACCATCTTAACCGAGCTCCACTATAAGCTTTTACTTGTGTAGGTGTGAGAACCGACAAGAATTGGTACCAATTGTGCTATTTCTTTGCTACACATTGGAGTCATCTTTGATCCATTGTCAACATCGGTCAAGGTACATTCGATATTGGTTCTTCCCTTTCTCCCACTCACATATCTTTGTTTGGAATGATGAATAGGCCAAGTACTTCTACAAACCCACTCTTCTTGGAACAAGACGGCGACATGTCTTCCTTCGTCACCAAGAATCAACTATTTGGTGCACAACGGTCTTTGCATCAAGAACAACTTGCTTTGGGCGACCGCATCGAAAACCTCGCCACCGACTTACGACAATCCGAGCAACGTACAAAGGACTACTTCGACACATCTATGAGTTCCCTCAAAGAAGGTATCTGAACCATGATGGTCCGCTCTTCTACTTCGTCATCATCAAGATGGAGCCGTTCAAGTCGACACTCTGACAACACCATCTCCGGTTCAAGTACACCGACATCGAACACTCTTCGTCGTGCCGCGCGTCAAGATCGTCAAGCAAATCGCAATCCTCTACACGACTCCGACTCTCAAGAGCATCGACATCGCCAAAACCAAGCGGCTTTCGCACAAGCACAAGAACGGCAACATCAACGACAACAAGAACAAGAGGAGCAAGCGCGACAACATCAAGATGCACAAGACGCCGAGGCGGAACGCCAAGAACAACAACTACGCGAAGCTCAAGCACTTGAAGCGCAACGTGCCCTTCATGACTCAAGTCGTGCCGTAGCCAACCTTGGCCGACAAGCCCGACTACATCAAGAAGCACTTCGCGATGAAGCTCAAGAAAGAATTTACCAAGCACGTGTGCATCGACAAGCTCCTCGTCACGATCGACAAGCTCCTCGTCAAGATAGACAAGTTTCTCCTCAAGCGCGACAAGAACGTCAAGTCCATCGAGAGCAAGAAGACAATGGACCCAATCATCACCAAGAGCAACATGAGGTTGACAACCCTCCTCGCCAAGAGCAACATGAGGTCGACAATCCTCCTCGTCAAGAGCGACTTGACAATGTCCATCCTCGACGACATGAACGTCATCATCCCCGACCCCAACACAATGAAGAGCAACGTTATGGCAAGCTAAAGTTCACCATGCCCAAGTTCAATGGAAGCAATGACCCCGAAGAGTACATCTCATGGGCATTGAAGGTTGACAAAATCTTCCGCTTACACAACTACGAAGAAGAGAAGAAGATCGCAATGGCATCCCTTGAATTCCAAGACTACGTCCTAATTTGGTGGGAACAAGTCATCGAGCGCCGAGTGGCAAGAGGCGAACCACCCATCACCACTTGGATACAAATGAAGGATGTCATGAGAGCACGGTTTGTGCCAAACTACTACAACCGCGACCTCTTCAAGAAACTTCAACAACTCAAGCAAGGAACCAAGAGTGTTGAAGAGTACTACAAGGAAATGGAGATTGCCATGATACGAGCCAACGTCAAGGAAGATGATGAGCAAACTATGGCAAGGTTTTTGAATGGACTCAATCATCCTATCAAGAAGATTGCCGACTTCCAACCATACTCGAACCTCATCGAGCTAGTGCACCAAGCTACCAAAGCGGAACGGCAAGTACAAGACGAGTTCAAGTACGCCAAGTTCTCATCCAAGTCCCATGGCCTCTCCAACAATCAAGCTTCGATGACTCCAACACCTTCTACCTCAACCAAACCTTCTACAAGCAACGACAACAAGTCAAGTTACAAGAAAGCTTCGACTAGCTCAAGTCGTCCTCCTACTACAAGCAACTTCAAGAAAGCTTCACCATCATCTACTCCACCCGATGAGACCGTCAAGACAAGCTCTATCAAATGTTTCACATGCGGAGGCCGAGGCCACAAGTCCTTCGAGTGCACAAACAAGTGCACCATGATCCTCAACGACGACGGAACCTATGACTCCATGAGTGAAGGAGAAATGGAAGCTCTTGAGCAAGTGGCCATGCACCGACAAGTGAACAATGAAGATCAGGATGACCAAGTCTTTTGCGATGAAGATTCAAGTCCCGCTCTTGTTGTCTCCAAGGTCTTGACTCTTCAACATCAACAAGACGAAGATCAAAGATGCCATATCTTCCACACAAAGGCCGGCATCAATGGACGTTCCGTCAAGGTCATCATCGATGGAGGTAGTTGCCACAATTTAGCAAGTGAAGAACTTTGCTCCAAGCTCCAATTAGTCAAGATGAAGCACCCTCATCCCTACAAGGTTCAATGGCTAAGCGACACCGGCACCATACAAGTCGAGCATAGAGTACAAGTCTCTTTCAAGATCGGCGCCTATGAAGACACATTGGAATGTGATGTCCTCCCGATGACCGTTTGCCACCTCCTCCTTGGACGGCCATGGCAATTTGACCGAGGTGTCATTCACAATGGGCGTACAAATCACTATAGCTTCAAGATGAAAGGGAAAGAGTTCATGCTACGTCCTATGTCTCCAAGCCAAGTGCTCGCCGACAAGCAAGCCACCCATCATGGAGAAAATAGTGAGAGAGCGAACCACCAAAAAGAGAGTGAGCGCCACAAGCCCAAATTAAGTGCCTCCACGATGTGCGACAAGAAAAACTTAGTTCTCTTTGCCACCAAACGTGAGATGAGAGAAGTGTGTGAGAACCCATCAAGTGTCCTACACTATGTCCTCTTGTGCAAGGACGAGGTCACAAAAACTAACAACTCTCACGATCTACCTTTGGTGTTATCTTCTCTATTAGAGGAATTCAAAGATGTTTTCCCTGATGAGCTACCTCTGAGTCTACCTCCACTACGAGGCATTGAACACCGAATTGATCTCATCCCTGGAGCGCCGCTTCCCAACAAAGCTCCATACCGCGTCAACCCTGAAGAAACCAAAGAAATACAAAGGCAAGTAAAGCATCTCATAGACCATGGACATGTGCGTGAAAGTTTGAGTCCTTGTGCCGTACCGGTCATTCTTGTACCAAAACGTGATGGTAGCTTTCGCATATGCTCCGATTGTAGACCTATTAATGCTATCACCGTTAGATATAGGTATCCCATTCCACGCCTTGATGATATGCTTGATGAGCTAAGCGGTGCCACTATCTTTTCCAAAGTTGATCTTAAAAGTGGTTACTATCAAATACGCATACAAGAGGGTGATGAATGGAAAACAGCTTTCAAAACAAAGTTTGGTCTATATGAATGGTTAGTCATGCCTATGGGTTTATCGGAAGCACCCGGTACTTTCATGCGTCTTATGCATTACGTATTTCGTCCATACATTGGTGAATTTGTTGTTGTCTACTTTGATGATATCCTCGTGTTTAGCAAATCTCTCAAAGAACATGTCACCCACCTTCACACCGTGCTACAAACTCTTCAAAAAGAGCAACTTTATGCTAATATGGAAAAATGCCTATTTGGTGTTGATAAGCTTGTTTTCTTGGGTTTCATAGTATCTTCTAAGGGTGTTCATGTTGATGAAACTAAGATCAATGCTATTAAAAATTGGCCCCAACCAACCAATTTGCAACAAGTGCGTAGTTTTCTTGGTCTAGCCGGTTTCTACCGTAGATTTGTGAAGGATTTTAGCACCATTGCTTCACCTTTGCATGCTTTGAGTAAGAAAAATGCACCGTTTGTTTGGGGATCATCGCAAGATATTGCTTCCAATGAGCTTAAGAATTTGCTTACTCATGCCCCCGTGCTTGCATTACCCAACTTTGACAAATCTTTCGAAATTCATTGCGATGCTAGTGGTAATGGCATAGGAGGTGTGTTAACGCAAGAGAAGCGCCCCATTGCATACTTTAGTGAGAAACTATTAGGAGCGCAACTCAATTACCCCATCTATGACAAAGAGCTATATGCTTTAGTGCGCATTTTGCATGAATGGGAACATTACCTTCGCCCACATGAGTTCATCATCCATACCGACCATGAAACACTTAAATACCTTAAGGGTCAAACTAAGTTGAACAAGCGTCATGCTAAATGGAGTGAATTTATTGAGTCATTTCCTTATGTCATCAAGTACATTAAGGGTAAAGAAAATGTTGTGGTGGATGCGCTTTCCCGTATATGCATGCTTGTCACTACTCTCGAGTTGAATGTCATTGGTTTTGAGCATATCAAAGAATTATATGAACATGATCCTACATTTGCAATACCCTATGCCAAGTGTTTGATGCATACTTCTTGGGATCGATACTACATCAAAGATGGATATCTTATGAGAGCTAACAAACTTTGCATCCCCGAGTCGTCTTTGCGTTTGTTGCTTTTGCAGGAATCTCATGGCGGTGGACTCATGGGACACTTTGGACGCGAAAAGACATTTGCCACGCTCTCCAAGAACTATTTTTGGCCCAATATGCATCGCGACGTCAATCGCTTCACCAACCGGTGCTCTACATGTCGCAAAGCTAAGTCCAAAGCTCAATCTCATGGCCTCTATATGCCACTTCCTATTCCATATCAACCATGGGAAGATATTAGCATGGACTTTGTGCTTGGTTTGCCTAGAACTCGAAATGGCAAAGATTCCATTTTTGTTGTTGTGGACCGTTTCTCCAAAATGGCTCATTTCATTCCTTGCAACAAGATAGACGATGCTTTACATTTTGCAAATTTGTTTTGTAGGGAAATCTTGCGCCTTCATGGAGTGCCAAAGACGATTGTCTCGGACCGCGACGTCAAGTTCTTAAGTTACTTTTGGAAGACATTGTGCGCCAAGCTCGGAATCAAGCTCTTGTTCTCTTCGGCATACCATCCACAAACCAACGGCCAAAAGGAGGTGACCAACCATACGCTCTCCACCCTACTACGCGTGTTGATAAAGAAGAACATCAAGGAGTGGGAAGAGTGTCTACCCATCGCCGAGTACACCTACAACCGAGCAAGACATTCGACTACCGGCAAGTCCCCCTTCGAGGTCGTCTATGGCTTCAACCCATTATCCCCTTTGGACATCCTACCTCTTCCGCTTCAAGAGCGCACAAACTTGGACGCGAGTGCCCGAGCCAACTTCCTCAAGAAGATGCATGAAGATACTAGGAACACCATCGAGCGCCAAGTACAGCGACTCGCGACTAAGCTCAACGTCAACAAGCAACCCACGATGTTCCATGTTGGAGATCTTGTGTGGCTACACCTTCGCAAGGATCGCTTCCCCAATGAACGCAAGTCCAAGCTACTACCCCGAGCGGATGGACCCTTCAAGGTGCTTGCACGCTACAACAACAACGCATACAAGATTGACATCCCACGCAACAAGTACTCCGTGAGTGACATCTTCAACATCAACGATCTCTCCAAATACCATGGTGATGAGGATTTCGATCCGAGGTCGGATCTTTCCCAAGGGTGGGGAGATGATGTGGAGCATCCCACGATCATCCCGATGGACCAACAACCGTCTCATCAAGAGCCAAGAGGACCCATGACACGAGCACGAGCTAGAGCTCTCGAGAACGAGGTGACTTCTTTCCTTAGTGATATCACGTATGATCCACTCGAGACATGGCTACTACCTAAGTCCGATATGCTATGCTTGATCAGGTGTCAAGAGGAGCCTCCCAAAGATGCACGTGAAGACGGACAAGCCGCCAAGTCCACGGATGAAGAGAATCAACGGATGAAGAGAATGGAAGCTCCAGGGCCCGGACATCCGGCCACCAGCCCGGACATCCGGCCCCCAGCCCGGATATCCGGACCCCGCTATCCAGGACACCCGTAGGTTGGCCACTTTGGCCCGGACATCCGGCCTCCAGCCCGGACATCCGGCCTCCCGCGACGCCCCGGACATCCGGCCCCCAGCCAGGATATCCGGACCCCACTATCCAGAGGACCACAAAAGCCTGCCCCGCCAGCCCGGACATCCAGCCTCCAGCCTGGACATCCGGCCCTTCCTGAAGCCCCGGACATCCGTCCCGACGCCCGGACATCCGGCCCTGCCTGACCGTGAATAGTGAAAGGGCTTTGCCCGTGTATCCTCTCGCCCCCCTAGACTATAAATAGACCTCCCCCTTCTCCCTTCTAGGGTCAGCATTGGTTTAGCTCATATGTGAGATAGAGCTTCGCTCATCCATACGGATCTCCTCCTCGAGAGAGACTGCGGCCCCTCTTCGGAGAAGATCATTGGATTCAAGACCCCCTCTTGGGTGGCCCCATCAAGACCTCCTTCTAGGAGAAGAACCGGTTACTTTGTATCGTCCTTTGTTGACCTTGGATCATCGTGTATCTCTTTGTGTTCATCGATCTAGCATATGTGTGATCTATTTCTTCTTGGTTGAGTGTTTCTCTCGTGTTTTCCCTTCGTTCTTCCCCGTGTTCGTCGTGTTATTCGAGGGATCTCGCTCCTTTCGTGAAAGATCGGCCATCTAGGGTTCCACCCCACATCACATGTGGCAAGGCACACATCAGGTGCGGTATTCAGCATGGCATACCGTATAGAGCCTATGACAAAAGCATAGGGGACGACCTTCGTCCTTCCTCTTTCTTCTGCCGTGGTTGAGCTTTAAGTCTTAACTTCATACCTTACAACTCAGGCAAGAACTCCTTCTTTGACTGATCCATCTTGAACACCTTCAAGATCATGTCAAGGTATGTGCTCATTTGAAAGTACCATTAAACATGTTGATCTATCCTTATAGATCTTGATGCTCAATGTTCAAGTAGCTTAATCCAGGTTTTCCATTGAAAAACACTTTTCAAATAACCCTATATGCTTTCCAGAAATTCTACATCATTTCTGATCAACAATATGTCAACAGCATATACTCATCAGAAATTCTATAGTGCTCCCACTCACTTCTTTGGAAATACAAGTTTCTCATAAACTTTGTATAAACCCAAAATCTTTGATCATCTCATCAAAGCGTACATTCCAACTCCGAGATGCTTACTCCAGTCCTTAGAAGGATTGCTGGAGCTTTGCATACTTGTTAGAATCTTTCAGGATTGACAAAACCTTCCGGTTGTATCACATATAACCTTTCCTCAAGAAAATCGTCAAGGAAACAATGTTTTGACATCCTATCTACAAGATTTCATAAATAGTGCAGTAATCGCTAATATAATTCGAACAGACTCTTAGCATCGCTACGAGTGATAAAGTCTCATCGTAGTCAACTCCTTGAACTTGTCGGAAAACATCTTAACGACAAGTCGAGATTTCTTAATGGTGATACTTACCATCATTGTTCGTCTTCCTTTTAAAATCCATATGTACCTAACAGCCTTACGACCATCAAGTAGTTCTTCCAAAGTCTACACTTTGTTTTCATATATGGGTCCTCTCTCGGATTTTATGGCCTCGAGCCATTTTTGGAATCCGGGCCCACCATTGCTTCTCCATAGCTCGTAGGTTCATTGTTGTCTAGCAACATGACTTCCAAGACAGGATTACGTACCACTCTGAAGTAGTATGCATCCTTGTCATCCTACGAGGTTTGGTAGTGACTTGATCCGAAGTTTCATGATCACTATCATAAGCTTCCACTTCAATTGGTGTAGGTGCCACAGGAACAACTCCTTGTGCCCTGCTACACACTAGTTGAAGTGACGGTTTAATAACCTCATCAAGTCTCCACCATCCTCCCACTCAATTCTTTCGAGAGAAACTTTTCCTCGAGAAAGGACCTGATTCTAGAAACAATCCCTTATTGCTTTTGGATCTTAGACAGGAGGTATACCCAACTGTTTTGGGTGTCCTATGAAGATGCATTTATCCGCTTTGGGTTCGAGCTTATCAGCCTGAAACTTTTTCACATAAGCGTCGCTGCCCCAAACCTTTTAACAAATGACAGCTTAGGTTTCTCTAAACCATAGTTCATACGGTTTCATCTCATCGGAATTACGTGGTGCCCTATTTAAAGTGAATGTGGTTGTCTCTAATGCCTAACCCATAAACTATCGTGGTAATTCGATAAGAGACATCATGGTATGCATCATATCCAATAGGGTGCAGTTATGATGTTCAGACACACCATCACACTATGGTGTTCCAGGTTGTATTAGTTGTGAAACAATTTCCACAATGTCTTAATTCTGTGCCAAACTCGTAATTCAGATATTCATCTCTATGATCATATCATAGATATTTTATCCTCTTGTCACGACGATCTTTCAACTTCACCCTGAAATTACTTGAACCTTTCAATAATTCAGACTCGTGATTCATCAAGTAAATATACTCAACATCTACTCAAATCATCTGTGAAGTAAGAACATAATGATATCCACTACACGCCTCAGCACTCATTGTACTGCACACATCAAAATGTATTACTTCCAACAAGTTGCTTTCTAGTTCCATCTTACTGAAAACGAGGCCTTTCAGTCATCTTGCCCATGCGGTATGATTTGCATGTCTCAAGCGATTCAAAATCAAGTGAGCCCAAACGATCCATCTGTATGGAGTTTCTTCATGCATATATACCAATAGGCATGGTTCGCATGTCTCAAGTGATTCAAAATCAAGTGAGTCCAAAGATCCATCAACATGGAGCTTCTTCATGCGTTTTATACCACTATGACTCAAATTGTAGTGCCACAAGTATGTGGTACTATCATTACTATCTTATATCTTTTGGCATGAACATGTGTATCTACGATCAATAAACCATTCATTTTAGGTGCAAGACCATTGAAGGTATTATTCAAATAAACAGAGTAACCATTATTCTCCTTTAATGAATAACCGTATTGCGATAAATATAATCCAATCATGTCTATGCTCAACGCAAACACCAGATAACAAATATTTAGGTTTAACACCAATCCCGATGGTAGACGGAGCGTGCGATTTTTGATCACATCAACCTTGGAAACACTTCCAACACATATCGTCGTCTCACCTTTGGCTAGTCTCCGTTTATTATGTAGCATTTTATTTCGAGTTACTAACACTTAGCAACCGAACCGGTATCTAATACCCTGCTGCTACTAGGAGTACTAGTAAAGTACACATTTAATATAATGTATGTCCAATACATACTTCTTTCAACCTTGCCAGCCTTCTCATCTACCAAGTATCTAGGGTGGTTCCGCTTCAGTGACCGTTCCCCTTATTACAGAAGCACTTATTCTCGGGCTTGGGTTCAACTTTGGGTTTCTTCACTAGAGCAGCAACTGATTTGTCGTTTCATGAAGTATCCTTTTTTTGCCCTTGCCCTTCTTGAAACTAGTGGTTTTACTAACCATCAACAATTGATGCTCCTATTTGATTTCTACTTTCACGGTGTCGCGAATAGCTCAAGGATCATCATATCTATCCCTGATATGTTATAGTTCATCATGAAGCTCTAGTAGCTTGGTGGCAGTGACTTCAGAGAACCATCACTATCTCATCTGGGAGATCAACTCCCACTCGATTCAAGCGATGGTTGTACTCATACAATCTGAGCACATGCTCAACGATTGAGCTTTTCTCCTTAGTTTGCAAGCTTAGCAAACTTGTCAGAGGTCTCATACCTCTTGACGCGGGCACTAGCCTAAAATCCCAATTTCAGTCCTTGGAACATCTCATATGTTCTGCGATGTTTCAAAAACGTCTTTGGTGCCTCAATTCTAAACCATTTAGCATTACGCACTGAACTATCATGTAGTCATCAAAACGTGTATGTCATATGTTCGCAACATCCACAACTGACGCTCGAGGTTCAGCTCACTGAGCGGTGCATTAAGGACATAATCCTTCTGCGCAGCAATGAGGACAATCCTAAGTTTACGGACCCAGTCCGCATAACTGCTACTATCAACTTTCAACTAAATTTTCTCTAGGAACATTTCTAAAACAGTAGTACTAAAGCGTAAGCTACGACATAATTTGCAAAGTCCTTTTGACTATGTTCATGATAATTAAGTTCATCTGATTATTTAATGAACTCCCACTCAGATAGACATCCCTCTAGTCATCTAAGTGATACATGATCCGAGTCAACTAGGCCGTGTCCGATCATCACGTGAGACGGACTAGTCATCATCGGTGAACATCTTCATGTTGATCGTATCTTCTATACGACTCATGTTCGACCTTTCGGTCTTCCGTGTTCCGAGGCCATGTCTGTACATGCTAGGCTTGTCAAGTCAACCTAAGTGTATTGCGTGTGTAAATCTGGCTTACGCCCGTTGTATTCGAACGTTAGAATCTATCACACCCGATCATCATGTGGTGCTTCGAAATAACGAACCTTCGCAACGGTGCACAGTTAGGGGGGACACTTTTCTTGAAATTATTGCGAGGGATCATCTTATTTAAGTTACCGTCATTCTGAGCAAATAAGATGTAAAACATGATAAACATCACATGCAATCAAATAGTGACATGATATGGCCAATATCATTTTGCTCCTCTTGATCTCCATCTTCGGGGCGCCATGATCATCATCGTCACCGGCATGACACCATGATCTCCATCATCGTGTCTTCATGAAGTTGTCTCGTCATCTATTACTTCTACTACTATGGCTAACGGTTTAGCAATAAAGTAAAGTAATTACATGACGTTTAAGTTGACACGCGGGTCATAAATAAATTAAGACAACTCCTATGGCTCTTGCTGGTTGTCATACTCATCGACATGCAAGTCGTGATTCCTATTACATGATCAATCTCATACATCACATATATCATTCATCACATCCTTTTGGCCATATCACATCACACGGCATATGCTACAAAAACAAGTTAGACGTCCTCTAATTGTTGTTGCAAAATTTTTACGTGGCTGTTATAGGTTTCTTAGCAAGAACGTTTCTTACCTACGCCAAAACCACAACGTGATATGCCAATTTCTATTTACCCTTCATAAGGACCCCTTTCATCGAATCCGATCCGACTAAAGTGGGAGAGACAGACACCCGCTAGCCACCTTATGCAACTAGTGCATATAAGTCGGTGGAACCTGTCTCACGTAAGTATACGTGTAAGGTCGGTCCGGGCCGCTTCATCCCACGATGCCGCCGAATCAAGATAGGACTAGTAACGGCAAGTAAATTGACAAAATCGACGCCCACAACTACTTTGTGTTCTACTCGTGCATAGAAACTACGCATAGACCTGGCTCATGATGCCACTGTTGGGGAACGTAGCAGAATTTTAAAATTTTCTACGCATCACCAAGATCAATCTATGGAGTAATCTAGCAACGAGGGAAGGAGAGTGTATCTACATACCCTTGTAGATCGCTAAGCGGAAGCATTCAAGTGAACGGGGTTGATGGAGTCGTACTCGTCATGATCCAAATCACCGATGATCCTAGCGCCGAACGGACGGCACCTCCGCGCTCAACACACGTACGGTTGGGAGAGACGTCTCCTCCTTCTTGATCCAGCAAGGGGGAAGGAGAGGTTGATGGAGACCTAGCAGCACGACGGCGTGGTGGTGGAAGTAGCGGGGATCTCGGCAGGGCTTCGCCAAGCTCAGTGAGAGGGAGAGGTGTTACGAGGGGAGAGGGAGGTGCCAGGGGCTAGGGTGCGGCTCCCATGTGCCTCCCCACTATATATAGGGGTGGAGGGGCTGGTTTCTTGCCCTCCAAGTCCATTGGGGCGTTGGCAAAGGTGGGGAAAAGAAATCCCATCATTTCCCTTCCCCACCGATTGTTATCCCCCCTTTTTAGGGATCTTGATCTTATCCCTTCGGGATATGATCTTATTCCTTCTAAGGGGGGATCCTGGTGCGCCTTGACCAGGGGTGTGGGGCCTTGCCCCCACTAACCACGTTCATGTGGGTCCCTCCATGCAGGTGCGCCCCACTCTGGAACCTTCTAGAACCTTCCCGGTACAATACCGAAAAATCCTGAACATTTTCCGGTGGCCAAAATAGGACTTCCCATATATAAATCTTTACCTCCGGACCATTCCGGAACTCCTCGTGTTGTCCCGGATCTCATCCGGGACTCCGAACAACTTTCGGGTTACCGCATACTAATATCTCTACAACCCTAGCATCACCGAACCTTAAGTGTGTAGACCCTACGGGTTCGGGAGACACGCAGACATGACCGAGACGACTCTCCGGTCAATAACCAACAACGGGATCTGGATACCCATGTTGGCTCCCACATGTTCCACGATGATCTCATCGGATGAACCACGATGTCGAGGATTCAATCAATCCCGTATTCAATTCCCTTTGTCCAGCGGTATTGTACTTGCCCGAGATTCGATCGTCGGTATTCGATACCTTGTTCAATCTTGTTACCGGCAAGTCTCTTTACTCGTTCCGTAACACATCATCCCGTGATCAACTCCTTGGTCACATTGTGCACATTACGATGATCTCCTACCGAGTGGGCCCAGAGATACCTCTCAGTCACACAGAGTGACAAATCCTAGTCTCGATTCGTGCGAACCCAACAGACACTTTCGGAGATACCCGTAGTGCACCTTTATAGCCACCCAGTTACGTTGTGACGTTTGGCACACCCAAAGCATTCCTACGGTATCCGGGAGTTGCACAATCTCATGGTCTAAGGAAATGATACTTGACATTTAGAAAAGCTTTAGCATACAAACTACACGATCTTTGTGCTAGGCTTAGGATTGGGTCTTGTCCATCACATCATTCTCCTAATGATGTGATCCCGTTATCAACGACATCCAATGTCCATGGTCAGGAAACCGTAACCATCTATTGATCAACGAGCTAGTTAACTAGAGGCTTACTAGGGACATGGTGTTGTCTATGTATCCACACATGTATATGAGTTTCCTATCAACACAATTCTAGCATGGGTAATAAACGATTATCATGAACAAGGAAATATAATAATAACCAATTTATTATTGCCTCTAGGGCATATTTCCAACAGGGTCGACGTCCACGTCAACACCTGTGTCCTCCTTGCGGCCTCTGTGTTCGCGGCCGAGTTCCTCAACCCGGTCGGCATCCATGCCGCATTCGCCTCCTTTGGCAACGTGCTCGAGATCGATCCTCTGGTCCTCTCCGGGCGTGAGCTCGCCACGGTCCGTGTCGTCGTCCGGCTCAGGGACGCGCGTGACGTTCCCTGCGATGTTTGGCCCCTTGGCGAACGCTGGGGTGCGCGCGCCGTCACGGTGTGGCCTGTGCGGGCCTGGCCGGCGGTGGACTCGTACATGCGGGAGGGCCTCTACATTCCTTTCTTCCGCCCATCGCCACCCCCCTTCCCCCACAACCTTCCCCCGCTGCCCGGCCGTCCCCTGGGAAGTGCCCGCGGTGGTGGCCCTGCTGCTGCGCCTGCTCGCGGGCGCGGGCGCGGGGGTGGGCAGAGGCTCGCCTCGGTGCTGCGCGTCCTGGGGGCGCCCCCGTGCCCACATCCAAATGTGGGGCTCATTGTTGGGTGCAATGCCGCCTTGCCGCCTCGCGCGACCCCCCCATCCCCCGCCTCGATGCTCTTCTCTGGCTCTGGGAGCCCGAGCTCCCTACTGTCCATCACAAAGATCGGGGGGAGCGAGCCGGAGGTGGATGCTTCCACGACCATGGGCGGGGCTGCTGAGGGCGAGGAGATTCGTCGCAGCGCTCGCCTCGCCAAGAAGGAGGCACCCGCTTGGGTCAGCATGGAGACCAAGGCCATCAGGCTGCATGCTCTCAAAGATGCTCTTTCTGGCTGTTCTCCCCGTCTCAAGACTAGGGTGATGAAGGATCGGCTTCTGGACTCGATGATCGCCCCTTTGGGCATGAAGCCTGTGTCCGATCTGCGGGCTGCCGCTTCCATCCCCGTTGCCACGGTGACTACGGTTGATGATGTTTAGCTCGATCTTGCTCTGTCGCATGTCCATTGACGCGTGTTCCCCCTCAGGGCGCCCTCTGGCCTCGTTGCCTCCATGCATGTCGCTCTTGTAGTTTGCATTAGCGTGGGTGGTTGTATCCTTTTCCTCTTTTCCGAGTGTCGTAGTGCTCGCCCCTCCTGTCCGGGTGCTGGCTGTTGTAGTGGGTAGTACGTCTGTTCTGTCTCTCCGCCTGTTATCCTGGAACGTCCAAGGCCTGGGGACAAGGATAAATGTGATGTTGTTAAAAACTCTGTTTGCTCCGCGGATCCCAGCTTTGTTTGTCTTCAGGAAACAAAACTCGCTCAGCTCGACTCTCGCAAAGCTGTCTCGTTCCTCCCCGGGCGTCTTTCGCAGTTCGTTACCAAGCTTGCCGATGGCAGCCGTGGAGGGGTGGTTACGGCCTGGGACCCCTCCTCCTTCTCTATTGTCTCCTCCTTTGGATTCCACCTTCTCGCTCACGGTCACCCTTGCTTGCGCTTCCACGGGGGGGTGTTTAACGCTGACTAACGTCTATGCGCCCTAGGACCATTCTCTCACTACGGATTTTGTCAACGACATCCTCACCCTCCCTCCAGCGTCTCCGGAGCTTGGCTCATTGTAGGGGATTTCATCCTCATTCACCACCGCAGCGAGAAGAGTGGGGGGGGGGTGGTTTCCATGCAGGGCGCACGTCCGTTTTCAACTCGCTTATCAACTCGCTTGCACTCCATGAGCTGCACCTCTCCGACCGGCTTTTCACCTGGTCGAACCGTCAAAACCCCCCGATCCTAGCAAGGCTCGACCGGGCGTTTTTTGACAACTCTTGGGACGCCGCCTTCCCGAACACAACCCTTCAGTCTCGGCCCCGCACTACCTCTGATCGCGTGCCGCTCCTAGTCATTGCTTCTACCAACATTCCCAAACCGTCGCGGTTTTTCTTTGAAAATGCCTGGCTCCTAGATCAATCCTTCCTCCCTACCACTCTCCCCTCCTGGTCGGGTACGGTTCGTGGCTCAGGCGCCGCAGGTGTTCTTGCAGCCGGAAAAAGGCATTCTGGTATGCCACCAAGGTATGGAAAAAGCAACACCGGTTCATCCCCACCTTCGATAATGACTGTCGTTTCTTGATTGATCTATTCAATTTTTGGGAGGAAACACGTGATCTCACTGCAGCTGAGGCGTCCATCCGTATCGACGCGCGTCTTGCCCTTGCTGTGTCGATTCGCCGGCAGTGCGCGCACTGGCGGCAGTGAGGAAAACGCCGGGCGGTCCGCGAAGGCGACGAAAATACCAAGTTCTTCCACGCCTCCACCTCCACCTCCACCCGAGAACGACGCAACACAATCGGCGCGCTGGAAGTTGAAGGGGTGCGGGTGGTGGACCATGCTGGCAAGGCCGCTGCCTTGCTGGGCTTCTACTCGGCTCTGCTGGGCCGGCCCAGGCCCGCCACCTGGCGCTTCGATCTGCCGGCGCTCTACGTCGACGCTCCCGTGGTGGACAGGGCGGCGCTGGTGGCTCCGTTCGACCACGCCAAGATCAAGGCCGCGGTCCACACCCTGGATCACACCAGCGCCCCCGGCATGGACGGGCTTGGTCCTGCGTTCAACCAGGCGGCGTGGACGGAGGTGGCACCGGACATCCACCGCCTCTTTGCCGAATTCCATGCCGGGACTGCCCGCCACGATGGGATCAACAGAGCCTACATCGCCCTCCTTCCCAAGAAATCGGGCGTTCCGACCCCGGCTGATTTCCGGCCCGTCTCGCTTCAAAACGGCAACGTCAAGATCCTCTGCAGGGGACTCATGATGAGGCTTCAGCGACAAATCGCCCTCCTGATCGACGAGGATCAATCTGGCTTCGTGCGAGGGCGCAGCATCTCGGAGAATTTCGTGTATGCCACGGAGCCGGTGCAGTGCTGCCACAGGCGGCGCGCCCCGGCCGTGGTGTTGAAGCTCGACTTCACCAAAGCTTTTGACTCCATCAACTGGGCAAGCTTGCGAACTACCATGGAGGTTCGGGGGTTCCCGCCGCTCTGGTGCGCATGGATGGACTCCCTTTTTCACTCCTCGCGCTCGGCCGTCCTCCTCTACAGCGTTCCCGGGAGGTGGTTCCAGGTCGATTGTGGCCTGTGGCAGGGGAATCCCGTCTCCCCCTACCTCTTCATCATCGTCGCCGACGTCCTCCAACGCCTCATCCGCCATGACAATGTGCTGCGCCACCCCCTACCGCCGGACGCCCCGGTGGTGGTGCTCCAGTACGCCGACGACACCCTGATTATCATGAGGGCGTGTGGGCAGGGGGCGGCGCGCCTCAAGCTGCTTCTGGACCAGTTTGCAGAGCCCACCGGGCTGGTGATTAACTTTGCCAAAAGCACCCTCGTCCCGATGCACGCCGATGCCGACGTTGTGGAGCAGGTGTTGGCTGCCCTGGGATGCACCGCCGGCGTGTTCCCGCAGTCATACCTGGGGCTCCCTCTTTCGTGGGAAAAACTGCGCTTCGCCGACTTCTTGCCCATGATCGCGAAGGTGGACAAGTACCTTGCCGGATGGGCTGCTCGCTTTCTCTCTCCCGCCGGGCGGCTCGTCCTCATCAACGCCGTCCTTGACGCCCTGCCTACCTATGCAATGGCGGCGCTGCTCCTGCCGCCTGCCGTCATCCATGCTCTGGATGGTCTCCGTCGCTCGTTCATCTGGAACATTGCTGAACGGGCTTCAGGCGCTCAATGCCTGGTCGCGTGGCGTCAGGTCTATCGCGCCAAAGCCGAAGGTGGCTTGGGTGTGCGCGACCTGGTCACCCAAAATGAGTGCCTTCTTCTAAAGATGATACATCGGCTGCATGCCTCACCGCGGTCGAGATGGGCGTCGTGGGTCTGGGCTGGCGCGGCCGGCCACTCTCTCCTCTCGCGCGGCGAGTTGGCCCTGGGCGAGCACCGGGCCTCCATCGTCAAGCTGCTGCCACTCTACCGATCCCTCACAAGGGTGGACGTGGGGGATGGGAGGTGCTGCTCCTTCTGGTGGGACTGTTGGCTCCCCTGTGGAGCGATCGCCTCGGCTTTCCCCGCTCTCCTCTCGCACACTGTCGAGGCCGAGGTCACGGTGTGGTAGGTGAGGCGGTACAGTCTTAACAGCTTTCTGGTCCCCAGGCTCACGGCCGTGGGCGCGCGCGAGATGCGAGATGTTCAGAGGCTGCTGGACGAGGCGCCGCGCCGAGAGGTCCCCGACGAGCGTCGGCTGATCCACACGAGGGCGCGCGAGGGGGGCTTGTCCTCCAGCTCGGTCTACACCCTCTTGCGGTTCGGTGGGGTGACCGCGACCTACGCCGCCATGATCTCGGGTGCGCGAGTGCCGTCCCGAGTCAAATTCTTCTGCTGGTTGCTGGTTCAGAGACGCATCCACACATGGGATGTCCTGCTTCGGAAGTGCATTCTTGCTACCGATGAGGCCGGCTGCCCCCTGTGCCCCGCCGCGCTCGAGACTGCGGACCACCTGCTGTTTGCCTGCCCATTCACGACCGGTTTCTGGCACAAAGTTGGGATGTGTACAGACGGGGCATCGGTTTCCAACATGAACTCCCTGGCTAGTGCGTCAAGCAATGTCGTCGCCTCTGGAGAGGAGTTTGTGATGCTATGCTGCTGGCAACTATGGAAGCATCGCAACGCCGTGGTCTTCTAGCGGCTGGTGCCGTCCTTGGCCAGGGCCCTGCAGTGCTGTAGAGAGGACGCTGATCTATGGCGTGTGCGCTTGCAACAAGACCGCCGGGCTCACGTCGACTCCTGGCTTAGGGCTCTAGCCCACTAGGCTTGTCTTTCTCACTCAGGTTTATGTCCCCATGTTTACTCGTTTATAAAAGGGCAGTACTCTGCGCCGGCGCACCGGCGGAACGTTTCGGCCGGTCCAACCAGTGCCGTTCGATCTGGACACGCGTAACCGTCAGATCTGTCTCGCATCTCCTATCGTCATCCTCCCCCACGGGAAAAAAGAGGAGAAACAAAAAGCAAGCGCTACCGCCGCTCGCGGGATCCCGCACGCTGGCATGCGCTGCTCTCGCTTGGACAACCGCTGCCCCTGCTCGTCGCTGGCGCTCGCAGCCTCACCGCCGTCGGCGAACCAAAACACCACCCGCCTTCACCGCCGACACCGAAGCAAAAAAATGCCAGTTCCAGCAAAATCAAAATACGATGGTAGCAAAAATTTATGATGGTTCCAGCAAAAACAAAGGGTGGTAGCAAAAACTCCTAATGCTTCCAGGAAGACTCTGGTAGTAGCAAAAACTCCGGTGGTAGCAAATTGCATCTCCGGTAGTAGCAAAAATCCAAGACGGTTGTAGCAAAAAAAAAGGCATCGCTGCCGTTGAGCAACACCGCCGTGGGTGGATGTAGCAAAAAATGTCTTCAATTCCAGCAAAATCAAAATATGGTTGTAGCAAAAAAAGACAGAAAAAACAGAAGATGGATGTAGCAAAAATCGACAAAACACCAGTAGCAACAAAAAAATCAAAACGGTTGTAGCAAAATTGTTCATCGGTTGCAGCGAAAATCACCTAGTAGCAAAAAATTAGGCGGGTGGGTGGTAGCAAAAGCATGGGCCAGTTCCAGCAAAAACAAAACATGGTTGTAGCAAAAAAAGAAGCATGTTCCAGCAAAAAAGAAGCTGGTTCCAGCACTTGACGCAACCGGGGTCGCAGCTTGCTGTCGTGCTGGTTCCAGCATTCGCTGCAGCCGGTGGTAGCACCAGGACTCGCTGGTTCCAGCACCGGATGTAGACCATTGCAGCTTGGGTCGAAGCTGCCGACCAGCGCTGGAGAAGCCCGTCGCAGCTCGGGCACCGGAGGTCCAGCACCTCCCGCTGCCCATTGCAGCACGGCGCCCGGGGTCCCCCAGCTAGCACGGCTTCAGGTGGAATGAGGGGAGAGGTGGGGAGCACCCATGGCGAAGGAGGCAGAAGAAGGAGAGGGAGAGGTAGGTGGCGCCAATGGGGAGGGGAGGTGGAAGAAGGAGAGGGAGAGGTGGGTAGCCCCAGTGGGGATTTGTGGCCGGTGGGAATTTATGGCCAGAAAAATCTGGAACGAAGGAAGAAGATAACGAAGGGAAAAGGAGAGCGGTGCGGGGCTCCACTAGGTGCAGGTTTGTTTTTATCTCACGAGGCGTGCGTGACCGGTCGAATCTTCGGCCGGCGCGCCGTCTGGAAACGTTTA
>NC_057794.1:588750217-588758004 GCF_018294505.1 Triticum aestivum
AAGATTTAATCTAAGTTTTCATGAAAGTTTGTAAAAACTTAAAAATATTTGAACCTCTGTTAAATCCCGACCAAGAAGTCTCTATTTACTGAAAATAAAATTGTTCCGTTTGAGTAATCACAAAGTAGGGAAAAAGATTAAAAAGAGGATATCACTCAAGAGCCAGCCAAGACCCATCTTTCTTCCGGGTCTATCTATGACACATATAAATGTGACATAGTTATGTCACATCTAATCTGATGTACACTTTGTTTGTGGTTTTTTTTTTTGTCCTAGTTTTTTTATTTCTTGTTGTTGTATTATATATTTGTGGGAGGTTAGATGTGACATTCTTAAAAAACATCTAGATGTAAATTAGACAAACTGCTTTCTTTAAGCCCACTAAAGTAGCCGGCACAGCCCCAATGCCAACCTCTTCTCGCAAAAAATAAATAAAGAATGCCAGATCTTCCAGTGCTCTCTTCTCCTCCTCGATGGAGAACAGCGGGGGTATGCTTTTGCTCACTCTCTCCTCGCACTGTCTCCCCGATCCACCTGGGAGCCACCTGCACGCGTCCGACTCGCTCTCCTTTGCCTCAGCTCGCCGTCCTCCTGCTGTCGCTCAGTGGGGAGACCACTACCATGCCGCTCGCTCTCCTGCCGCCGACCTCCTCTCCTCCCAGATCTCTACAGAGTGCCTCCTCCTGGACGACCCCGCGTGTGCGGTGCCCGCCGCTTCACACATCAGCGCCGCCACCTTGCTGCCATCCCGGAGAGCCTCCCGACAGCCGTCGCTGGCCTCCCCATTCTCCCCCGCGCCTGGCTTCCCCGCCTCGCCCTGCTTCCGTTATGCCGCCTCCGCGCCAGCAAGTCCCGACACCGGCGAGCCACTTCCCTTTGGGTGATGCGGTGCTCCCGTGTATGCACCTGTGGCGGTCCGGCTGGTGCTGGGATTAGGCGCGCACTGCAGCCTCGGCTACAATTTTTAACTGGTTAGTCCTCCTTTCCGCTCAGCTCTCTTGTGGATATTTAATCTTTTTGGCTACAATATTACTGTCATTCAGGACCTTTAATCTTTGTCCTAGAGGATATGTTGCTTGGCATGGGCTGCAATTATAATAAGAAAAATCATATACATGCATGAATCTCTAATTGGTAGGCCCTCGTATTCAAGACAGGCAGAGCACGGTGTGGCTGCTAGGACGCCCGTGAACAGGAATCTGTGCTTGCGGCGGAGGCTCAGAAGAACAACTCTAGCAGGCGGCGCGGTGGAGCAGTGACGGCTACGCTCACCGGTGGTGGCAAGGCGTGGAAAACAAAAACCGTGATTTCAGCTCTTTGTGCACATACCTCAAGTGTAGGATCGGACGACAAATTTCCGGTGAACTATGAAGCACTATTGGAAGCCAGCATGTTTTCTGTCGAAGTCTAACAAGGCGACATTGGACGGTCTTCTGGCGAAGTAGGCGGAGACAACATTGGACATATTTTGTCGGACGTCATCTTGTTTCCTGGCGAAGTCTGCAGAGGCGACAGTGGGCGGACTACCAGCGAAGGTGGACATAATTTGTCGGATGACGTCTTGCTTTCCGGCGAAGTCCGCGGAGGAGACATTGGGTGGACCTAAGGCGAATTTGTGATGCAATTTATATGAATTTCTGGTCGAGCCTTACATCTTATAGCAGCGGATTCTGTGCGAAATCCTGCCGTATTGGAGTTGGACAGGAGTAAAAGAAAATACGGCTGATTGGCTGGAGACATACGTGTGAACGGACGAGCGAGGTCCTAAGCTCGATCCCACCTCACGCCAGTTTTTTTTTTTTTTTGAGAACTCACCTCACGCCAGTTTTTTCAATGTAATATATAGGAAGCACACTAAAGGCCCCTAATAATACTTTTGGCCCAGGTTTGTATCTGTACCAAGCAGGCTGAGGCCTAGGCACCGGACGCAAAATTTAGATCGATCAGCGTTTAGTACCACCTTGTATGTGGTGGACAGACCGCGAGTACGTGACCGAATTTTTTCTTTTTTGCGAGTACGTGACCGAAACTAATGGAAAAAATTAATCGCAGAACGAAACCAGGAATATCACCTTACTTTAATAGTAGGTATAGATATAGATATAGATATAGATTAACTCTATTTTGATGCAACTATTCCGCGCATACAACTATTCCGCGCATACTACGGAGGCGGTCGACCAAACGCGAACCCAAGGGCCCTATTAGCAAAAATGGTATACACACGGGCACATGTATTATTTTTCAACCTATTTTAATGCATTGAAGCATGTGCTTATAATTCAAATTTAAATGTCTAGAAAACTTAATTAATGTATAAAAAGCCAAATTAACCCTGAACAATTCTATTTTTCAACACAACACTCATATTTGTCTATGCTGCCTGTAGGAAAAAATCTAAGGCAAGAAGAGGCAACGAATGTCTGTTTCGCCCACAAGGGTGACACTTTCCCTATCACAATCACGAAACTTCTTGTGTGAAATTCCGATTTGTAAGAGGCTTGTACTAAAGTTTGCCTTAAATTGGACATGTTTTTTTTGAACATCAGTACAGACACAAGCGCTCATATACACGCGCATACACTCAGCCCTATGAACGCACACACGCACACCCTATCCCTATGAACACCTTCGAAAGACTGAGCCCACATATCATCTAGAAATTTACGAAGTCACCGTAGGCACCTCGTCGTCGACGGGAACGTCTCCTCCAACTGAATGCGCATCATCGAAAATCCTGAAATAAATCCAGGAATAAATGCGAGCATCAGGATTTGGACCCTGGTGGGCTGGGGATATCACAGTCCCTCTAACCATCCAATCACAAATTGGTTCGCAATTGAACATATTTTTTACCACAACATATATGTGCCATGTCATGACACCATGCCAACTTTCATGAATTTAATGAAATTTCAATCTATGGGGATTTAAAACCAAAAATTATCAATGTTTGAGGCCGAGCCAGGACATCAAGATGTTTGTAGTTCATACCCTTTTTTGCGTTAGACCTAAACATGCACCGAAGGACACATATATAATTTTTAACCCATGTGCTTGCAGTTTAAATTTGAATTATGCATATTAAATGCCTAGAAACCTGAATTAATGTATAAAAAGTCCAAATGAACTCTAAATAATTTCATGTTATAGCACAACACTCCTATTGGTCTACATTGCCTGTAGAAAAAAATTCAAGGCCAGAAGAGTCAGCAAATGTCGTTTCGCCCATAAGATTAACATGTTTCCTATCGGAAACACGAGTCTACTAGGGAAGCTCCGTTTTGTAAGAGGCTTGTACCAAAACTTGGCCCAAATTGGATTTTTTTTTACCACGACATATATGTGCCATGTCATGACACAATGACAAGTTTCATGATTTTCAAGCAAGTTTTGGATTTACAGGATTTAAAAACCAAGTTTCTCAATGTTTGAGGCTGAGTCAAGACACCGAGATATTTGTAATTCATTCTCATTTCTTGCATAGTACCTAAACATGCACCCAAAGACACATATATATGATTTTTCAACTCATTTTGATGCACTGGAGCATGTGTTTGTAGTTCAAATTTGAATTATACACATTAAATGTCTAGAAAACTCAGCCATAATGTATAAAAAAGGCCAAACAAACCCTAAATAATTTAAAGCAAAAAATTCGGGTCAACCGTCTGGCACCCATGGGTGACCATTGTGTGCACGCGTCGTGCTAGCTCGCGCTTCCTTTTTTCATAAATTTTCTATATTAATGGTGTTATATATCCAAACATGCTACCGTTTCCCGCCATTTCTCCAATCGGTTTTCCGCCACTCCTCCTTTTTTTGAGAAGAACATGCCACTCCTCCCATTGGTTTTCCGCTGCCAGTATCATTGGCCATAGAAGACTAAGCGGTGACACACCAGCCATACCGCAGTATACCATTCCAAGCATGCCAATCCAGCGAAGAGCCGCCCTCCTCATCAACCTCCTCGATGAGGAGAACGAGCCGAAGCAAGCCAGAGAGCAAGAACGGCCATGCGCCGGCGAGCAAGAGCGGCATTGCGCCACCGAGCATGAGCAGTATCATCGCGCCCAGTGCTTGAGCGGGCCAATATCTACACATGTGTTCATTGCCACTCATGGAGCGGAGCAGAGCAAGAGCGGCAAAGCGCTGCTGCGCAAGAGCAGGAGAACGCCGCCACGCATTAGGTGCGGTGCACCGCACTATTTGAGCGGAGCCATGTCAGCACCCAGTTGAGTCAACCACTTGAGATTGCACACAGTTTCTAAGAGCACAAACGTGTGTGATAGTAGGAAGTAGGTCCCACACGATGACCATCGGGAAACACTTTAAACACGAGGAGGTAACACTTATCAGCAAGGTTTAGGTTCCCACCCGCTAGCTGAGTCGAATAGAACACACAGGTTAAGCATGCTGGGGCTGGAGCAGTCTAAGGATAGGTGACTGGGTGGGAAGTATCTATACCTCAAGCTTTATTTAGGCGATGTGATACCGTCATTACAGACATTTAGCTTCTAATGTGTTTATAGTGACCTGTCATGTCGATTACATAAAGCTTGAGATCCTTGTTTTGAAAAATTGGAGAATCATTTTTTATGTGTTGTTTTCAAAAATTGGAGAATGATCGAGGTCTGTGGGTCCGCGCAATCTATCCATTTGACCCACAACGTATGAGAAGGGTTTAACCATGACGGGTTCCCCTTGGTCTATGTTACGATAGGTCATGGTGGCATGTCAGACCAAATTAAGTTTGAGCACATGGTTGGATTCCCTCCCGCCGGCTTGGAGTTGGGGAACCGGCACCGTATGTCTTGAACCATCTGTCTTCCTAGGGGTACGGTGTTCGGTTTGTAATGCAGCTGGTGCCCCATCAAAATTGTGCATTGGGGATTTTAACACCTCATGCTACGTATACATATATTCGGGCCACATGCAGGGTATAGGTCTTCTGCTCGACCCCGTCTCCCTTGTGTGGTGATCGACGACACACCTATCTGCGGGCCCTTTTGGTCTATAATTTATTTGACCAACAACAAGAGGGGGTCATGGTGACATGTCCGAGAAAATTTCGAGCTCATGCGTTCTCAGGATTCCCTCCCACACGCTCGAATTGGTGGCATGGATTGACACCTTACGTATGTCGTTCTTAATTACCTAGCTTTCATGGGGTTGTCCGGGTCATGAGCTAGGCACCCATTAGAATTGTACTTTATTGGGTATTTAAAGCACATCACCCCTACCTACGTACATAATGGGCCGCATGCAGATGGTGCTGGTTTTCTGGCCCCTCTCGTTCAGTTTTATGATGGTCCAATCTGTGGGCGCGCGTGGCCTATTATATCCCTTTTTGACTGACAGCAATAGTGGACGTTTGACCAAGATAGATTCACTTGGTCCGTGTTGTGGTAGGTCATGATGACATGCATGTCCGACCAAAGTATGAGTGCATGCGTCCCACCGACACAAAGTGGGGGTGGGGCAGGCACCCTACGACCTTATAACCTGTCATTATAGATATCCAAGGGGGCTTTCTGGTTTACCAGGTTGGTGCCACATTAAAGTTGTGCATTGTGTGTTTAAACATCACACCATCCTTTTATTCCTACATATATTTGGCCACCTCCAGGTGGTGGTGGTCTTTTGGCCCCTCTCATCTGATCTTGGATGACGCGCCTACCCGTGGGCATGCGCAATCTATCCCTCAGGACCTTATGTCATGAACCCTTTTCTGTCGCACCGAACACTTTTATGCATGCATATATATGCATCACGTGCCACATCAAAGTTGTGCATTGGGAATTTAAACATCACACATCACCTTTTTCATGGTGTGGTTGTGTTCTGACCCTCTCTGAAGTTTTTTTGGCATTTTTGTTGTTTCCAAATGGTGGTATATAAAATAGCAGACAACTCAGATGAAACAACTATCTATGAACGTACGTGCAACGGACACGGATGCACCGGATTAACCGTGTGCGATGCTCGTGCCCTGTAAAATCGCCACGACTTCACAAGCGCCAGCAAGGGTAAAGGGGTAATGTGTACAGGATATTTAGGATGAATTCCATGTCTGGGCCTGAAAATTAGGACGAACCATGTGTGGATAACCAACTAGCTAGAAATATCAAAAAGCTACCTACCTTGAGCAATGCAAAAATTGGCTATTCGTGGCTTTTCCTTATTATCATACACAATTATTATGCTTGGACCGTGTGCGATGTTGGTTGCTCCCGCCTGTTGGAAATATGCCCTAGAGACAATAATAAAGTGGTTATTATTATATTTCCTTGTTCATGTTATTCGTTTATTATCCATGTTATAATTGTATTGACTGAAAACTCAAATACATGTGTGGATACATAGACAACAACATGTCCCTATTGAACCTCTACCGGACTAGCTCGTTGATCAATGATGGTTATGATTTCCTAGCCATAAACATGAGTTGTCATTTGATAACAGTATCACATCATTAGGAGAATGATGTGATGGACAAGACCCAAACTATAAACGTAGCATATGATTGTATCAAGTTTATTGCTATCACTTTCATCATGTCAAGTATCTATTCCTTAGACCATGAGATCGTGCAACTCCCTGGCATCATAGGAATACTTAGTGTCTATCAAAACGTCACTTCGTAACTAGGTGATCATAAAGGTGCTCTACAGGTATCTCTGAAGGTGTTTGTTGGGATGGCACGGATCGAGACTGGGATTTGTCACTCCGTGTGACGGAGAGATATCTCTGGGCCCTCTCGGTAATACAACATCACAAGAAGCTTGCAAGTATGTGACTAATGAGTTTGGTCATGGGATCTTGTATTACGGAATGAGTAAAGAGACTTGTCAGTAACGAGATTGAACTAGGTATGGAGATACCGATGATCGAATCTCGGGCAAGTAACATATCGCCGGACAAACGGAATTGTATACGGTATTAACTGAATGCTTGACATCATGGTTCAATAGATAAAGATCTTCATGGAATATATAGGAATCCATATGAGCATCTAGGTCCTGCTATTGGTTATTGACTGGAGAGGAGTCTCGGTCATGTCTACATGATTCTCGAACCCATAGGGTCGCACGCTTAACATTCGGTGGCGCTAGGGTAGTATTGAGATATTAATAGTGGAAAGTCCGAAGGTTGTTTGGAGTCTCATATGGGATCCCGGACATCACAAGGAGCTCCAGAATAGTCCGGAGGTAAAGATTCATATATGGAAAGTTGTTATCGGGGTTTCAGAAAAAGTTCGAGTTTTTTTGGTATTTTACCGGGAAGGTTCTAGAAGGTTTCGATTGGGGCCCACCTGCATGGGGGACCCACATGAATGTTGGTAGTGGGGAATGTCCCCACAACCTTGTTTTAGGCGCACCAAGATCCTCCCTTAAAAGTAATAGTATAATATCCCAAGGGGATAAGATCAGGATCTTTAAAAAGGGGGGATAGCGATCGATAGGGAAGGAAAGGTGGGATTTCATTCCTCCCCTTTGGCCAACGACCCTAGGACCTTGGAGGAAAGCCACTAGCCCCCTCCACGCATATATAAAGGTGGGGAGGTGTTGGGGTCAGCAACCCTTCGACCCTGATACGTCTCCGTCGTATCAACTTTTCCTAATGCTTTTCCTCTTGTTTTGGACTATAACTTGCATGATTTGAATGAAACTATCCCGGACTGACGTTTTTTTCAGTAGAACTACCATGGTGTTGTTTTTGTACATAAATGAAAGTTCTCGGAATGGCACGAAACTTTTTGGAGATTTTTTATGGAATAAAAGAAA
>NC_057794.1:588758342-588764660 GCF_018294505.1 Triticum aestivum
CCAAGTGGATTGTGCCCACCTGGTGGCCCCGCAGACCCTGGTTCCAATGCTACAAAATCCTATTTTTCCAAAAAAAATCGGGGAAAAAGAATTATCGCGTTTCACGAGATGAAGCCGCCGCCACCTCCTGTTCTTCATCGGGAGGCCAGATCTGGAGTCCATTTGGGGCTCCGAGGAGGGGGATCTTCGATCTTCGACATCACCAACCCTTCTTCATCGCCAATTTCATGATGCTACCCACGGGAGTGAGTAATTCCTTCGTAGGCTTGCTGGTCGGTGATGAGTTGGATGAGATTCATCATGTAATCGAGTTAGTTTTGTTAGGGCTTGATCCCTAGTATCCATTATGTTCTGAGATTGATGTTGCTATGACTTTGCCATGCTTAATGCTTGTAACTTTGGGCCCGGGAGCCATGATTTCATATCTAAACCGTTTATGTTATCACCATTATATCTATGTTCTAGATCCGATCTTGCAAGTTATAGTCACCTATTACGTGTTATGATCCGTAAACCCCGGAGTGACAGTTATCGGGATACTTTCCGATGATGGTCGTAGTTTGAGGAGTTCATGTATTCACTCAATGCTAATGCTTTCTTCCGTTTCTCTATTAAAAGGAGGCCTTAATATCCCTTAGTTTTCATATGGACAACGCTGCCACGGGAGGGTAGGACAAAAGATGTCATGCAAGTTCTTTCCATAAGCACGTATGACAATATACGGAATACTTGCCTACATTATATTTATGAACTAGAGCTAGTGCCGTATCGCCCTAGGTTATGACTGTTATATGATGAATATCATCCAATGAATTCACCAATCCAATGCCTACGAATTTCTCTTATATTGTTCTTGCTAAGTTACTACTGCTATTGCTATTGTTACACTTGCTACAAAATCATTGATATCACTGTTACCGTTACTATTGTTGTTGCTACTATTATCAAAACTATATATTACTTTGCTACTGATCATATTGCTGCAGATAATTAATCTCCAGGTGTGGTTGAATTGACAACTCAGCTGCTAATACTTGCAAATATTCTTTGGCTCCCCTTGTGTCTAATCAATAAATTTGGGTTGAATACTCTACCCTCGAAAACTATTGCGATCCCCTATACTTGTGGGTTATCAGACCCTTGCCTGTTACCTCTCCAAACTCCTCCCATGTTTCACCGGTACGCGCTTGGCGAAGCCTTGTCGGAATTTCGTTGCAACCACCACCACCATAACGTCGTGTTGGTCCCAATCTCATCTACTCCCTCTCTCTCGCTTGCTGCATCAAGAAGGAGAGGACGCCACCGAACCGCACGTGTGCTAAAATCGGAGGTGCCGTCCGTTCGGCACTTGATCGGTAGTTCGTGGATGGATCGTGATTGGATCATGAAGACGGTTGACTACATCATCAGCGTTTTTTAACGTTTCCACTTAGCGATCTACAAGGGTGTGTGGATCCAATCTCTCCTCCCATAGATGTGCATCTCCTAGATTGATCTTGATGAACGTAGGAAAATTTCGGTTTACCATGCAACGGTTCCCAACACCGCCACGCTTCAATTCCTTTACCCAAATTTTAGTAGCCGTGGTATTTCAACCATCGCCCTCACACCTCCATCACCGACCTTATAGTAAATTTCAGTAGCTGAGGCATTTCAACCATCACCCTCCCTCATCCATCACTCTCTTGACCCACCATTACTAAAGTTTTCAGTAGTCGTGGCATATCCTCAAGCACCACCACGCACCCTCATGAGTCCAATTAATATGATAGTTTTACTATGTATTTTGTGCCTACATGATAGGCTTTGTGGAATTTACTGCGTTCGCGCACTTCTTTTTGTTGGTAACCCCTCCGGTGAACTTTTTTTGGTCAATTATCATTTAATGGAGAAAATCCTCAGAAACGGGAGTGGAATCACGTATTTAAAGTGATAATCACTTTCCATAGGTAGTGGCATCAAGCAAAAATACTTCCTCCAAATCCCGAAGTGTGCCTCGCATCCAAGGTATATCTCACATAGGGCAACAAATACCATGATGTGCACGATGGCATTGGGCATCAGGTTGTGGAGTTGGATCCAATAGAACCCAAGAAGGCCCCGAAGGAATGGGTGGATGGGGAATCCAATGCCCTGCAATAAGAAAGGGACAAAATAGACATGCTCCTCCCCATGGGGAATAGGATGGATGTTTGTGTGCGCTCGCCCGTCCAAGGATGTAAAGCCTGGGCAGGTGGTCGTGAGCTTGGATCTAACAAATAACCTTGAGTGGCGAGTCGGTTCAGTTGTAGACGGGTGACTGAGCAGCTTCCCCAGTCACCTTGGAGAGGCCAGTGGGATCTCTTCGATGAGCCCGCATGGTTCTCCATTGCCGCAGCACTCGAGCTACAACTTTGAAGAGAAGATTTTGTGTTAAGACGGGAAGAGGGAAAGTTGGGGCATGGTCTGCACTGTAATCTTGGGTTATGTACCTAATACGTCTCCAACGTATCTATAATTTTTTATTGTTTCATGCAATTATATTATCAATCTTGTATACTTTATATGCATTTTCATGTTATTTTATATCATTTTTGGGAACTAACATATTAACCCAGTGCCTAGGGCCAGTTGTTGTTTTTTGCTTATTTTTTGTACCAAACGGAGTCCAAACGCTACGAAACTTTTGACGATTTTTTCTGGACAAAAGAGACCCTAGAAGCTGCGGGAGTAGACCGGAGGACAAATGAGGAGGCGACAAGGCAACAGGGCGCACCCAATGGGGTAGGGCGGGCCCTATTACCTTATGGGCCCCGCGTTGCTCCGTCTAACCTAATTCCACTTCTATAAATTCTCAAATATTGGGAAAACCCCAGAGAGCCACGCGAAAAACTTTTTCCGCCGCCGCAAGTCTCTGTTCTTCTGCGATCCCATCTGGAGGCCTTTTTCGGTACTTTGTCGGATGGGGAATCGATCACAGAGGGCTTATACATCACTTGCTTCATTCTGATGATGCGTGAGTAATTCACCACAAACCTACAGGTCCATAGCAAGTAGCTAGATGACTTCTCTCTCTTTGATCTTGAATACAATGTTCTCCTTAATCTTCTTGGAGTTCTATCCGATGTAATCTTGTTTTGCGGTGTGTTTGTTGCGATCCATGAATTGTGGTTTTATGATCCAAATATTCACTGAAAGTAATTAAGTCTTCTCTGAACTTTATTTTGCATGATTATGATAGCTGTGTATTTCTCTCCGATCTATCCGTTTGGTTTTGCCAACTAGATTGACTTATCTTCAGTGGGAGAGGTGCTCTGTCGTGGGTTCAATCCACTATAGATAACAGGGCTTTGGTCCTGGCCAGATGAGAGCAGCCAGGGCTAATAGGTGCATCAGTCCCGGTTCGAGTGGCCAGGGCACCGGCCGGGCCTCGGGGGCCATAGGTCCTGGTTCGTCTGACCCCTTTAGTCCCGGTTCTAGACACGAATTGGGACTAAAGGGCCTCGCTCCTGGGGCAGCCCCTTTAGTCCCGGTTTGTGGATGGAACCGGGACTAAAGGTCAGTCTTCTATCCCGGTTCTAGCCGCCATCCGGGACAAAAGAGATGCCTGTATATATATTGTCATCCCTGCCAGCTCACTCCTCTCTTTTTTTGCCGACCGGCGTGTGGGAGGTGTGTGCTGCTCTGCTCTCACCTCCTATGCACATGAGGTGTTCGATCAAATGCCCGAGCCATAGTTAAGCTTTCTCCTCTCCAAGATCGACCTCCAAACTCCATTTCCCCAAGATTTGTCTAGGTTTGGTGGTCCGTGTTGTCCCATCCCCATCCTCACCATCGTCGATAGCCTGCGTCGAGCTTGTCACCGGCACCACCGTGGTGAGCCTCTTGTTCTTATCTTCCTTGTAAAATAAAACAATCTTACTTGTATGATTTTGATAGCTACTTGTATAATTTTCTAACTTTTATTATTGTTTGCTATTATATAGTGTCATGGTTTTGGTCCTCCTTCAGCTCTTGTCTGGTCTATGATTCGGATGCGGTATATTATCTTTTTTATAACTATTATTTTCATTTAGTGTTTATGACAATTATACCAACCAACGTGACATAGATGTTTTTTATCTAGGAGGTATGTGAACGGGATATTCCAACCGACTCTCTTGTCGAGAGGTTAAATTTTGTTGAAAAAGAAAACAAATATTTGAAAGAAAAATTGAAAAGAATTGAAGAGGAGAAGATGAATTGGAGTTGCATGTTTGCCGATGTCACCGATGATCACAAGAGCTAAATGGATGCAATGTGCGTGAAGATTAGAAAGCTTAGAAAATATGCCATTGATAATGAGGATTGGTATCATTATGTTGTTGGATCTATTGTTACCTTAGTTGCGATTATGATCGCATTTGTTTTTGCATTTAAATGTTTTACATAGTTGTATGTTAGTTTCAATGTTTGTTTCAGTTAGATGCTCTAGAGAGTTGTATGTTGTTCTATGAGAACTATGTATGAACTTTATGTATTTATTTTTTCAGTAATAACATTTGATCACTTCTGTACTTTGGTTTTAATGTGATGATGAACTTGTATTAATTTGGTCACTTCTCTATTCATGATGTTCTACAATGGTTTTTGATACACTTAATTATATAATGCACGTAGATGAACCGGCAATGGATGTACGTGACCGACGCACCTCCGAGTACATTGAGGGCCTGCATAAATTTCTCGAGGTGACTGAGGCAAACAAGTAGAATGGTTTTATGTATTGTCCATGCCCTGTCTGTGGGAATATGAAGGATTACTCTAACTCGAAAACCCTTCACCTGCACCTGCTTGAGAAGGGTTTCATGCCACACTTTAATGTTTGGACCAAGCACGGAGAAAGAGGGGTTATGATGGGAGACAACAAAGAAGAAGAGGATGATGACAACTATCCTATGTTCCCTGAATACGGTGATACTGCAACAGGGGAAGCTGAAGATCAAGAGGCACCAAACGATGTGTCTGATGATGATCTTCGCCGGGTCATTGTTGATGCACAGAGAGAATGCGAAAGTGAAAGGGAGAAGTTGCTGTTCGATAGCATGTTAGAGGATCACAAAAAAGGGTTGTACCCAAATTGTGAAGATGGCAACACAAAGCTCGGTACCACACTGGAATTGCTACAATGGAAGGCAGACAATGGTGTATCTGACAATGGATTTAGGAAGCTACTGAAAATTATGAAGAAGAAGCTTCCAAAGGATAACAAATTGCCTGACAGTACATACAAAGCAAAGAAGGTTCTCTTCCCTCTAGGATTGGAGGTGCAGAACATACATGCATGCCCTAATGACTGCATCCTCTACAGTGGTAAGTACGAGGATTTGAACGCATGCCCGATATGCGGTGCATTGCAGTATAAGATCAGACGAGATGACCCGGGAGATGTTGAGGGCAAGCGCCCCAGGAAGAGGGTTCCTGCCAAGGTGATGTGGTATGATCATATAATACCATGGTTGAAACGTATGTCCAGAAACAAAGAGCATGCCAAGTTGTTGTGATGGCACAAAGAAGACCGTAAGTAAGACGGGAAGTTGAGAGTACCCGCTGATGGGTCGCTGTCGGTGTCAAAATCGGCGGATCTCGGGTAGGGGGTCCCGAACTATGCGTCTAGGCGGATGGTAACAGGAGACAAGGGACACGATGTTTTTACCCAGGTTCGGGCCCTCTCGATGGAGGTAAAACCCTACTCCTGCTTGATTAATATTGATGATATGGGCAGTACAAGAGTAGATCTACCACGAGATCAGAGAGGCTAAACCCTAGAAGCTAGCCTATGGTATGATTGTTGTTGTCCTACGGACTAGACCCTCCGGTTTATATAGACACCGGAGGGGGCTAGGGTTACACAGAGTCGGTTACAATGGGAGGAGATCTACATATCCGTATTGCCAAGTTTGCCTTCCACGCCAAGGAAAGTCCTATCCGGACACGGGACAAAGTCTTCAATCTTGTATCTTCATAGTCCAACAGTCCGGCCAAAGGTTATAGTCCGGCTATCTGGACACCCCCTAATCCAGGACTCCCTCAGTCGCAGTGGAGAAAAATCAAGAGAAAGTGGCGGGACTTTTCATATGACGCAAGGAACGTATGGTTTGGTTTAAGTGCAGATGGCATTAACCCTTTTGGGGAGTAGAGCAGCAATCATAACACCTGGCCCATGACTCTGTGTATCTATAACCTTCCTCCTTGGTTGTGCATGAAGCGGAAGTTCATTATGATCCCAGTGCTCATCCAAGGCCCTAAGCAATGCGGCAACAACATTGATGTGTACCAAAGGCCATTAGTTGAAGAACT